>NW_026858730.1:0-302500 GCF_026571515.1 Ruditapes philippinarum | reverse complement strand
TATCTATACACATGTGGCTCTATAAATAGGATGCGTGTATAAATAAACCCTTTGCATGCTGGGAAAAGTGTCGTCTGCTAAAATGTCGTCTGCTTAATTATTTTTCTTTTCGTCCATTTTTTTCAAGAAAGTAAAAGAAGTAAATTATGACAATCAAACAGTTCCCTGACAAGACACTGGAGTATTTGTCGTCTGGTCTGGAGTTATATTGTTTGCAATGTCTATTTTGATCACTTTAGGAAGGATATGGGTTAAAAATAAGCTTTAAAAAAGAAACAAAAAAGTCATAATAATTATTCATACATCAGTGAACGTAAATTAACAGCTGATAATATGCAGGTAAATTTATCGTTTTATTTCATTTTTCCGCCAAAGTTTAGTTTGAAAGAAGTTTATTGATAACAAAAAAAAAAAAAAAAGATCGTATATCTTCGGCATATTACGTAAGATATGAATACAGAGAGGAATAACGGAATTTGCCGACTTCATTCGAACACTTGAAATATTTTCAAAATATTCATAAGAATAGCATAAATCTGGAGGCACATTGCTTGAAATTTCAAAGAAATGATAACAATTAAGAAGCCGTATACAAATGAGTATTCTAAAATGACTATTTACAACTTATATACATGAATTGTACTTTTAAAGTACTGGATTATTATGCTATAAATTACATATTTAAATAAGAAATACAGTAGATATCTCGGAAAACCATCCCGATATTAAGACCACTTTGGTCCAGTCAGTTTGGAGGTCTCAAGAGAGGGATTTTTAACTGTAATTCGAATGAATGTTTCTTGGTACAGCCGCTTTAAAACAGTACAGAAATATGCCGACCACTAGCTTATTCAACTAACGAATTTCATTTTGAGATTAAGGAAAATAAATCTTATAACATTATCAAAAAGTTCGCTACTGAACGTTACTGGGATTGAAATTGATTTGCCGTTACATGTTCGAATCCAGAGAAAGGGTTATATTGTCATAACCCCACAGCCTGGGACTTTACTACATTGTGGAACACCTATATCATTTGGATATTATTCGTACGTTTTGAGCGTCAATCTTGGGGCAAAATTGTGACTTACGGATCCTTCTAGAATAGTAGTAACATGTCAATACTCTTTGGAATATATGTTGTATCTTGTTGAAATTGTGAAGCCCATTCTTATCAATAATTCTGGATCAGCGCCGACGTTGCCACATCAATGCAGACTGTCTGGAAAAGTTCAGTTTTACAAAGTCAGCAGGTGAATGTATTGTTTCTGTTTCATGTATTTCTTTATCGTGTTGTTGACGACCAATTTCGACGTCTTGCGTATTTATTCATCATATGGGAAAATTGGTTCCTCACATGACCCTGTCGTGAGAGGAACACTCGTCCTCTTAACTGAGGGTATTTTCTCAATAAATGTTGTGCAACCGCCATTGTGTGCACCTCGATTCGCCTTGGTAGGCGTGGTCTTCTTCTAGACATTTGGCGCATGCGCTGTCGTTGCATTAGAACGTGAGATCCCGGGAACCAGTTTTCGCGCGTATTCGTTGCGTCTGGGTAAAATCGTCTATCGATATCTTGGCGCGGACCAATGTTTACTGGTAAAGAAGGCACTAACTGTCTTATTTCATCAACTGAAAAATCGTGAGTGTCTACTGGAGGGGCGTGTCTAACAGCATTTCTTGCTGATGCCATTCCATCGCCCCGCCTCCACTGCCGACTATTTGGAAATGCTTGCCGAAGTTCGTTCATTTGATTCACGAAGTGTCTTGGAATGTGGCCCAAGCGTGAATTCGCACCTGTTTGTCCATTGTGACGGTTATTCGCTAGACTTCCTGCAACACCAGCCACAGAACCAAGAAGGCTTGTATGAGACCCTTTATCTGTTAACGTTTGTTCCCGATGTCTGTTAATAGCTTGATCATTATCTACATGTTGAAAAGTAACTTCTGAAGGCGGTGGTACACTATTTGACCAAAATCTGCTCATTTGAGATGGATCCATTTGAAATGGAGGTAAGAAGATACCATTGAACGATCCAGGATGTCTTGGACCAAAATTACTCAAACCAATAAATCTTCCTTCGCCATTCCAGTCCCAATTCATACCAGTTCTTTCCTGGCCGTCCAAAGAGGAGCCTAGACGATCATCTCTTGATAGTCCGGGTGTATCTGAGTTCTGCAGATTCGCTAAACGTTGATTCAATTCATTTACTAAAGGTACTCTTGTCCATTGACCTCCATCATTATTCCACCGAGATCTTGGCGTTGACTGACGATTTATTACAGATTCCTTGTTTCTCATTCCGCTATTTTCCCCGCGAGCGTGGTCATGATGATTTAAACCAGGTGTGTCAGGAAATCCATTAGGCATTGCATGAGAGTGGCCTGACAATGCTGTCAGAACTTCTCTCACAGCATCGGGGGATGCATGGTCAATAATGCTGGTCAGGTTCGGCTGCTGTCCAATCACGACAACAGAGCCATCGTTCGGTTGTGAACTTTTGACCGGGACTCGATCTAAGGTTCCACCAATACTTATATCTGCGCAGTTTACAAACGTTTCTTGTACATCTCTCCCAATATTGTTACCTGGACAAAGAGCAAAAAATCCATTATTTTAGGGATGCCAAATAAAACGGGTAAACGTTAAAATTATTAAATCATAAAATATTGAAATATTTTTTTTATTTGTAGGCATTATTTGTTGTAATAATTAACTGCTTTCTCTACAATTAATGCTCTTAAGAAATGGAGATATTTGTTTGTCCTAAGGGAATATGATACAAATATATCAGAAAAAAACCCAGAAGTCACATGCCAACAACATTTCGGTAGTGTTTTTATCTCATCCACAGTGTATTGTCACAAGTGGAACGCCCTATTTTGATTGTTTGCATTAAATAGATATTGTACAAAAATAGCCACTTTTTCTCGTTAGTTTGCATTTTTTGTTGTATTTTTCAAAATGCATGACTAAATAATATTTCTTCAGAATATTAAACTATGCAAAGCCATGAAGCCAAACTATGCATTTGTACCATTAACATTATTAAAGGCACCTCACTGAGGTAAAAAATACGACACTTATTTTAAGCATAAAAATTTAAATTCTTTTATGAATTCTTTTATGCACTAAAAATGAAAAAATGTCTGCAAATAATAATAAAGAATTATGCTCAATTAACTTGAAAATAGATTTTTAATCGAATGTAAGCTATTAGCGTTGCAACTCTTTATACTCATTTTAAAAGTCATTTTGAATAATAAAAATTATGGGAAGAAGAAACGATCACAAAAAAAAATGCAAAAATGCACACAATTTATTGGACTAGAGATACAGCTCATTGGTATACAAACCTCGAAAAATATTTCAAGTCCCGTTCTGTAAAAAACCGTCAGTGGACTCCATTGAGATGTCTTGTTTAGACGGGACTGGAAATAAGTTTTCGAGATTTAAGTTCCATTTGATGTAGGTCTAGTCCAGTAAATTGTGTGCAAAATTTCAGATCATTCGCTCACTTCGCTTTTCCAGAATAATTGTGCTAATTATGAAAATGACCAACATTTTTAAGCGTTACAACGCTTTTCAATCAAATCGGGCTAAGAATAGCACCAACATACTACATTCAATTTATTTTTGAGTATATTTCTTATTTATTGTTTCCATCGTTTTGTTTTAAGTGCCCCAGCTGATCTATGTAAGAAATTCGTTTATTTATTTATTTTTTTTTTCTAACCTCAGTGGAGTTCCTTTAAAAGAAAAGGATACGTGCAAACTGCTCTTAGGAAATTTTTAACATGCTAAATATAGAAGCGGTGTCTCGTAAAATTATATTCGTGTGAAACCGACACGACACTAATTGTCAATCCATTATTTATACGATAAACTACCGTGACGTTCTATATATATGAAATATCAATGATAATTTACTGCCAGTTTACGAGAAATCTGTCAATATGATTGAAGCAAGCATGTTTTATAATATTTGTATTGTTTTTCTGTATTATGATATAGGCGATAACTTATATGATTTTGAATGTGATTATTAATTACGTAAATGCAATACCATTGAAAATTTGATTAATTTCATTAGATTCGTCATCCCTGAATTACCACTTTATTAGTTTAGTCATAACACGTAACATTTGAAGTTTAACAAGAATTTAATTAGACTGGTATTATTTCCCTTGATTAATGCGACGCATTGTTTCAAAAAAGTTGTCTCTCTTTGAACAGATTTGACAAAAACATTTTATCAATCATATATTTAACGTGTGTTTGCTAGTCGGTTTGTTTTCCGGAAGGCCGTCTAAAATCAGTTTGTCTTCCAGTAAAATATACAAGGAAAAACTGAACATAAAAAGAGTTATTATCGGTCATTTTAAAATTACAAACTGAAATCTTGGAATCTCATTGGCCAGTTTAAAAATAAAATGTAAAGGATAGTTCTCGTCATTCTAATATAAGATTTCAAGGATAGTTCTTAAATAAATTATAAAAGATAGTTCTTGCCATATGTTCATGCTATATGTATGTTTATGAGTTTTACTTCGGCCGTGTATCATTTTTAAAGATAATTCTTGTATTATTTTGCGTTTGTCTGAATGTTACTCCTATTTCAACACAATTTGGCTCATATATCGCCTGTGTTGGTCCGTCTAAACATATTTTGTTAAGATTTTTATAGTTTCATACCTGCGGTGTAAGTCCACTGTAATACGCATCGATCACAAGTGACCCCCTGTGGAAGAAGAACGTGGACCTCGCTCAGTTTCGGGTCTTTAGGGGGGAAATATCGAGTAGGGTCACCTTGAAGCCGTCCCTCTCGAATCAGCAATGGATATCTTTAACATAAAACAATGATAAGTATGTAGATCTACTATGATCCTTATTATTTCAGTGATCATTATTTTTGGTTTACTTCCTTTAAATCAATCAGAATTCTTGACAGTAGGATATGACGTAACTCATGAAACCATACATTCTAGATATGTCTTTAAAGTATTCAAAAAGACGGTATTAAATTAACAGACATGTAGATAAACATTTGTACAGAGCTGATGCTGTGTTTATGGGAGTGATGTAATTTTTGTTTCTCACATTTATGGACTTGGCAGTTTTACCTTCATGACCTCTATACTATCTTAAACTTACCTGTCCAAACATGACTGTGTCAGCTCCTCGGCGTTATTCGGGCAGAGTTTAAACTGGAAGTATCCCTTGTGATGAGCGGTAATTTCGACCTTGACCTCTATTTCCCGTAAATCGGCCGGATAATGCCGTACAATAATTCCGGTGTCGTAAATCCCGCCTTTATCGTTCTCATAAGGGCCATCATAGGGGTCGCCACATAGACCACATGTTCCATTGTTCTTTGTAAAGTTCTGTAAATAAAGAGCACAAAAAGGTTGATCTTCATATTCACCAAATTCTTGCATAGCAGTGACCTTGACAGTTACCTAATTCAGAAGTAGCAGTGACCTTCACCTTCACCTAAACAAGTTCTTTATAGTGTCTGCAACCGTAAATCGTCAACTAAAATCATTTTGCTTTGACGTTTATTAATTCACGTTTATTCATGTAATTTCAATGGTTGTTGTTGTTCTTCTTCTTCTTTTTCAGTATTTAAACAGTTAACTTTATGTTATTTCCTGAATAAACTTTTTTATGTTTATCAAGTAAACAGTTACTGTTTACTTTATAACAGTCATTGTTCACTTTATGTAACTTCACCTCGAAATGCATTGCAAATATATATCTTTGTAGTGGCAGCAAGGTCGAGTGGCTAGTAATTTAAGGATTACTGACCGCGTGGGTTCAAACCCCGCTAGAGATAGCCGTTGTCTCATTGAGCAATAAACTTAACACTGATCGTTCAATGCTTGTTGGTTGCAGGAACAGATTCGAAACTGTTTCTATAAGCTTTTAGCTTCCTACACCATCGTACAAAGATAAATTCTGTATAAACGAGTTTAAAAATGTTGCTTCACATTTGACAAGAGTCGGAAATTAATGTATAACCCGACTTTTAAAAATAATTGTCTAATAAACATTTACATGTTTTAGGTTAAAGTGACCTTTACTCCAAAACCGCCGGTTGATTTATCATAGTAATGACACTGCTTTTCATGTACTTTTGGTTCGACCTATTATTGTTAATTTATTACTTAAGATGTCACGATGGGTTTTTTTACGACATTCTGAACACTTCCTGTCTATCATTGAATCAGACGATTGATTTAATACAAAGCGCGAGAGCACGTGCATCAGTTCTAAAAATATGTCTTGTTTACGTCATCCTGAATGATCAAATCGGTGTAAGGAATTAAATTCTCCCATAGAGAAAAAAATTTAAGATATGATACTAGAGAAATAGTTTAGTTGTATTTGCTGTTGCTGCTTTTGTGATAATGCTGTTTAAAATTAGACATTTTATTTTTGAAAATTAGATATCATTATTTTTAAAATAAGATATTTTATTTATCAAATTGAAAATATACTCACATTTAATCCCCCGCAATACAGTGACATCCAGTCGTAGTTAATCGGGGCGTCGAATCCATACTTCCATGCTACACTCCTCATTGGAGGTTCGAGTAACCCTCCGTGGCCATGTCCGACCTCCGTATAAACTACCAGGATAAAAACAGACGTCAGGAATATTGCTTTGTATATATCCATATCTTTTTTGTAAAATTGCAATTCAATTAGAGAAACGTTAAGCCAGCGTATATTAATTTATTTTATCATTTAACTCTGTATTATAACTGGTTAATGAAAGGTATAATTTTGCAAACAATTAATGTTTTATCCAAAGGTTATAGATTAAAACAATTCAAACAACAGCGTCTTCAAAACACGTTGTAGAGTTTAACGTAACGTAAAGTTATAGCACTTTACAACGTTACAGTTCTCTAAGACTCTCTGACAAGCGTGAAAACAGCTACGTTATTTTATACAACATCTGACGGTATTCTGAGTCAGCGTTTAATGCATTATTAGGTTAACGTTATTACCACGTTAAGCGTTCAGCAACAGCGTTAACGAGACGTGAACGCTGTTAACGTCGGGAGAAAAAGGTGCGTCCAAGTATAATCTATCACTCGTTAATTCGATACTGTGATCTTTTTATACTGGCCAATAAATACACTGCCCTTATCATATTCATGAATGTAAAAATAGCAAAAAATCGTTTATATGCGTTAGGTTCATTTTTGTACTTTAGTTTTGTATGTTACCTTACGACATAGAAAATACACTATTTCACTTTGCTTTTTTCATTTATGTCTGAAATTGTTTCGATCTGGATTCTACACCAGTTTGACAACTCTTCCCCGCAAGTATACCCCAACTTCTCTACATATATGTACATATGTACATAATTTAGAGCGACTTTGACCACGAGCTTTAGATAAATTGCGCATGTCAAGTCATGTAGTTGATCAAACGTACTTTTGCTTCTATGTCGCTTGCAACATGGCGAACGAAGATCAAAATAACTTCATAACAATCATTTTCCCGCAGCCATCTCTAAACCAGAAAGTTAGACAATATATTACATTATATATGTGCCAAATTCAGTGCAACAACTGGCCAATCAGACAGATGTGCCTTTGCTTAGCATCTGCCATGTACGTCGATTTAAACACATTTGTATTTATTTGTCGGCCGTCGGTCAATCTAACTGGCATTCCTAATAATGTAACCAGCATTTACCAAATTTTCTGCGAGAGACCGACCACTTCCGTATAAGTGGTAAGACAATTAACCATTACAATCAGACAAACTTGGAAATTGTGACATTCCTTATGCTACTATTTTCTTAATTGTATTAGTCTGATGTTTTATTGTCCTTGTTGCTTGCTTGCTTGCATGCTTGTAGAAATTGCGGAGGGTTTACTTCCTTGTTTTTCACCCAAAATATGTGTGTAGTTGGTGGAACGTTCTTGAAGTACATGTTCCGGAAGTATGCCTGTTAATATGTACACAAATAGCTTTGCAAAAACGGGATGGGAAAGGGTGGGATCTTCTCGGAGCAAATAAGCTGAAAATTCACTATGAAAACATTATACAATGTATAATACTATCAAAATAAATTGATAAAGTAAATATTATTACAAGGCCGTGGTTTTAAATCATTCCGGGAAACAACAAACGTTATTGGGAAAAGTGATTGAATATTTGGTTTTCTACGACGACATGAAACAAGATAGATTACACCATGTTTACCAATTTACATGCAAAAAAATCACTGATGATCGATAACGCGTGAAATGATGAATTGCTCGTGTACTTTCCGCATTTATTGGCACTTTCCGTGTTTTATTGTAATCAAACAAGCGTCTGTATGATCAGGATCAACAACATTTATCGTCTGCTTTTTTTATGTAAGAATAGTACATCGAGCTACTTTCACTATAGCCGGGTGTTTACGACCGCTGACTTCAACTCGCAGTTTGTGGTTTGAGTCTCGGCAGAAATTTAGGCTAATTTGATGTCAGAAAACTAAGGGCGGACTGTTCTTCCCGGAAGCTCCAAGGGGCAATTGAGGCCATTCTCCGTGATTACTTCTGGTTGAATAAAAAACTTGAATTAAACCAAAGTCACGACACCGATGTGATAACAATAATTGTGCAAAACATGATTATATGTAAAATGAATTAATGAATTTTGTTTACTCGTGCTTATTATTTTGTTTAAGAAAAATACCAATATGGCGGCACGGATTTATATTACATTGTAATATAAATCCGTGATGGTGGTTAGTAAGCATACGTGCTCAAAACCTGAGACATTTGTCAATAAAACTACAAATTGCATTGCATAAAAATGATTTATCAAGCAAAATTGTGTGAAAATGCAAACGACAACTGAATAAGAATAAGAACACAATATAACATTCCTGTATTTACATTTACATGTATTTTTAGTTTCAAATCTTTCGCAATCATTTTGCTTTTTTTAATCGACTTGACCTGTTGTCAAGAAAAAAAAAACTAAATTTATTTTCAAGCAAAAACTAAATTTATTTTCAAGCAAAAACTAAAGTTATTTACAAGCAAAAACGAATTACTTTAAAACAAAAAACAATAACTTTCACATTACATTTATTATGAATTCTCGTCACATTTGCATTAATTGCATTGAAAGTTTCAAAAATGAAAATTGAAAGTGAAAAAAAAACTTCATTATTTAAATAAGATTTGATGGTGATGTTAATTAGCGATGTTTATCATTGGGGACATGTATAATTGAAGTATATTTTATGTTTTAAATCATTGTTTTTATTTCAATTGCTGTAATCAGTAAACAAATTAAACATATTGTTTATATGTTTACTTGATTTGCAAGTTCGTCCGTCTGTCTTTCCGTCCATCTGGGCATTTTTGAGCTTCATTCTGACCCTAATCTTAGTTAAAAAATAGTGTTAGAAAAAGCCAAATAAAATAACAAAAAAAAGAAGAAAAAAAACCTTACGAAATCATAATGCTGGCACAACTGTCCGTCCGTTCGTTCGTCCCTTCAATTTATCATTATTTCGCTGACTTTAGATTGAAATTTTTAAAAATAAATCTCTGGTGTAAAAATATCAAATTGACTGATACCCAACTGATTGGAATAAAAGCGCTTCTTTGAAAGGAAAACATCAAAGGAAATCAACAGTTTACTGGCTCATTTAAATAAAAATAAAAACCTTTCTGATTTGGGGTAGTTAAACTTACTATCAGGTTTATAAAAGCGGGTAGTTGACCTTTTTATTTTGAATCGTATTTAACAAAAATGAAAATACCCCGTTGGAGCGTGCGAGATATGGGGTTAGCGGAGTGGGGAATTATTATTACTTCATTATGTCATGGCTGTATTACAGCGGACAATCTTGCACAAGTCACCGTTGCGTCCCCGCTATTTCCACCGAGTTTTTGGGAGGGGAGTACCGGGGATAACTTTACGATTGACCAATGCCCTTTAATATAATGCTACAGTAGTAACCGATGAACTAGATAACCTTTTTTCTAAATATATAAACGAACGTGACAATTAAAATTGAACGCGTTACGTATAGTTCACTTACGTAGAACGCGCGTCCCAATTAGCAGTCAACGTTCGAAACAGGTTTTCACTGACTAGGTGAACAGTTAGTATATAAAAATAACGTCATGTTAAGCGATATGCTCTTATAAATAGTATATTGTTTACATGTAAAGAGGGGTCTTTTTGTTTCTGATGTATTGTTTACAGTAGGGAAATTGTTTATTTAGTTATATCACTTCCTTGACCTGACGTCATTGTGGTATAAATATTTCCATATTTTCAAACATTACGCCTCATTAATAATAAATCTAACCACTTTTCTCATAATATTATACAAAGAATTGTTTTATTTCAAATATAATTCATTTAATCAAACCAGAGTTTCCTTTTTAAACTGGGTCGAATTTAATATGTTCAGTACGATAAAATTAAACCACAAATACTACGGAAACATGGGGAGGACACGCGATTTTGGGTTGTTTCCTTTTCCCCACAGGACCATACAAACTGGTTTTGAGGTATTTCATTTTTACAAATTCTTTACCGACGAAAACATGACGGATGGCAAGCCCAATAGGCTCCCCTTTTTGAGATCTTTTGTCGTTCATGTTGTTATCAGGTGGCACTGATACTCCATTCTGATTGGCTTACGGCATACGGTGTACGAAAGAAAAATATTAATTAAATATGATTAATGCTTAAGCCGGTGCTAGAAGGTATGCGTATACGGTAGCTAGCTTTGGGGCGTTCTCTTTAGTTCTGTTTTTTTCCCCGACCGAAGTCCGTTTTAAAATCAGTTTCACTTCAGGAAAGAACTGAATATAAGAAGAATTTTCATTCTTCACTTCAAAATTACAAAATGATATCTGGGAATTTCATTGGCCGTTCTGAAATTAATATAAAGGATAGTTCTTGTCATTCTATTTAAATGTAAATGATACTTCTTGCCATTATAATAAAATACAAGGTTAGCTTTTAAAAAAGCTAGTAGCGACTCGCTTCGTAATTTTTTTCAAGAGGTGTGTTTAAATGTAAAAATGACAGTTCTGTTAGCTGAAGAGACTTCAGCGAACATCAAAATAAAAGTGAAGTCAACACTGGCCCGGTGCCCGATGGCCAGTGTATATAAGTTCAGGCCAGTGTAAATTTAAGAAAACTTTGTTAATTATTTAGTAGAATAAATTCAAAACTGGAATTCGGGCCAGTAAATTCAAACTCTTAAACTCATTGACTGAAAGTGACATATAAAGTTCTCTCAGTTTAACCAAGATGAGTATGAGTATATATGAAGGTGCATGTAAACAGATTGAATGAAGAACCTATGTCTATGCACATTTACTATATGGCCTGTTGACCTTGACCACAAAATGTTAGATAGGTAGATTTCATAAAGATGTCTTTTTATACAAAATTAAGTTGTAATACATGTATGTTATTTAGTATTGGAATGAGATGCACAAGTCCTAAAGTAAACACAAGTTGTCAATCAATTCAGCCAGAAAAGCCGGGATCCTATTAAAAAATAAAGGGATCCCAGAAATTGACCAGTCTAAGAAGATGTTTTTAAGATAAGCCGGGATCCTATTAAAACATATAGGGATCCCGGGAATTGACCAGTTCAAGAATATAGTTTTCAGAAAAGCCGGGATCGTATTAAAATGTAAATAGATCTCACGGATTGGCCAGTTCAAGTATATAGTTTTCAGAAAAGCTGGGATCGTTTTAAAACATATAGGGATCCCGGGATTTGACCAATTCAAGAAAATAGTCTTTGATTTTTCCAATTAATTAGGCATATAATTATAAGTATTGTGGTTTCCCCATTTTAAGTTTGTTAATAAATAGCTCTAAATATATCTATATTCTAAGTAAATTAATTTAACGTTCATTATATACAATAAAAAAATTAACGTTTAATGGCCTTTCATTACGACAACAATTTAGACAAAGGGCAGGTAATCCAGACTAAAATAAAAAATGCACAGAACCAGATGTACACTTATGTTAATTAACCAAACGAAAACTTACTACAGAGAAAACAGGTGAAATCGCTAAATCAGAAGTCAGTGTAAATATGATTTATTGAAAAGAATTCATAAAGACAAACATTTTAATCATCATTATATCTTTGCGCTCAAAACAATACTTGCTGATTTTTAAAAATGGCGTGAAAATTGAAGGTTTTTTGACGCTATGTAAGATTAAATTTGATTGGCTATATAATTTTGGATCCTAGCCCTGATAGATAAATTTTGTAGAAAGCTGGAAGCCAAGCTTCGATTAAATTTTTGGATAGCTTCGGAGTTTTAGGTTGTTTCCTAGTAAAATCCTACCGTAATACCGGCTCGCCGTGGCGAGCCGGCAAAATGTAAAAGGATAGTTCTAAATTAAAATGTACAGCATAGTTCTTTAACTTTCTAGTTAAATTGCTCTGTTAACCAGTACTTCCTACCGCAAAACAGCCACTTTCAGATCTCATGTAAGAACTTACCGTGTTTATTTTACACAAGGTCAGAGTTTTATATGTTGGCCAAAATAACGAGATTAATATTAGGACCCTTAGTTTATGATGTTCAATAAGTGTCTAATATATTATATGATTATGATTATTGTTGTGATCAATTGATGTAATGTTTATAATTTTCATATATTTTTGCATATTAATCAAGTATCTTTATAAAAAAAAAGTTATCTACCGACTGTATAAATGTTGGTGTTAGACATTGAGTTTACTTACCGAAACACGACAGTTTCGTTTGAAACACAAACTATTTAATGTGCTCCATCAATAGCCCTACAAGAAATTATTATGTAATTTTTATGTTAGCTATGCTAACATTTTCATATGACTTTGCATGGAAAACTTTACTTTAGCCGAGTATCTTTTTTTTAAAGATACTTTTTGTTTTCTTTTTTTCTCTTGTAATGGGAGTGAATATGAGTAAAACGGTTTTCATAAATAATTAAAAATTACGCATGGGGACAATGAGTAGCACATTCGGAACTGCCTCGGCTATTATCTAAAATAACCTTATCCGAAGACTGTCGGAAAGGGCCGAGTAGTTGCGATTGTGAGCAGCAAAACATGACGTATGTTTTCTATGTATAGAATTAATTGATCAAGGTATGTAAATGCTCTAAAATGCACGCGAAAGAAATATGAGGTTGACCTTTTAAAACTTATGTCAATTAAGTATGATGTTTTTGATTATGTAAATTAATAGTGAGCAAACAATAAATATTTGTTGAATTGTTATAAATAGAATCCAATAGCTGATCTGTGATTGGTTACCGGTATGAACTATAATTACATTACCATGACGTAATTATGACGTATTTTGAATCCCTAAATATCAAAACACAGGGAACATTTGATTTAGCAGGTGCCATGTAATTGATTTGTGCATGACTTAACTTGTGTCAGCGTATGTGAGTTTTGTTTGAACTAGCCGGTGCCTAGGTCTTACCAAGGTTTGTAAATTCTGTTTGATTTAGTCGGCGCCAGGGTGTGTGAGTTTAGTTAAATTGAAATGGTGTTCCTAGGTTTGTAAGTTCTGTTTGATTTAACCGTAACTTTGTTTTTATTTACCGGTGCTAGAGTGTGTGAGCGGTGGAAGGTTAAGCTAGGGTGTTGGAATGGTATTAAACTAAACGATTAACATAAAAATGATTTCTAAAATATGATACCATTAATATATGCCAACCATAATTTTATGTCATGATATGTATAAAATATAATATTTTACTAACTTTTAATAGGTAAATAATTTCATTGTGAATATACAAATAACTTTATTGACAACCCTTATCAAGTTGAAATAAGTAAAATATTACTTGTTATGTATATGTTAGTGTTCATCCGTGCTGTTCTACAGAAATTAGAAACTTCGACGGGAGCGATAGCGACAGGAGAATGTTTCTAATTTCTGTAGAACAGCACGGATGAATACTAACATATTTAGTGTCAAGCTTTATTTGGCCTCATTATCATTCACTTTATTACGTCACTATGCGGTTTTATGAAGTACTATGAAAAATAGAACTCGACTATGACGGAATTCGATATAGTATCAACTTTTGTTCGTCTATGAAATTTAATACAGAGTTTTCATTGCATGACAAATAACGTTTGACACTAATGCACATTGCCGTCCAGTCACACTTGCTTCGAAATTTTAACTTATTTGAATAATGCAAACATAAATCAATATAAAAAAGAACTGATTTGATAATTAATTCATTTAATAAATTTATGTATTGACATCTAACAACAAAGATCTCTCAGAATGTCTTCCGCGTTCTGTTAAAATAAATGAGCCGCCAACATAATGGGTTTGCGACCAGCATGGATCCAGACCAGCCTGCGCATCCGCGCAGTCTGATCAGGATCCATGCTGTTCGCTTACCAACCCTATTACAAGTAGAGAAACTGATAGCGAACAGCATGGATCCTGATCAGACTGCGCGGGTGCGCAGGCTGGTCTGGATCCATGCTGGTCGCAAACCCATTATGTTGGTTTTGTCGTGACGCGGCTCAAATTATGTTTGGTATGCGACGCATATTAATTGGAACAAAAAGTGTGTCCGAGAATGTTTAGTTATTTCATTTAATCATGAAATAGCCATCATACGTTCAATAAATATTAAATTAATATGTGAATAAAATTTTATCAAATAATTAGATTGACAGCAAAGGTATTTTGTGGTTAAAATTCAAAAATAGAAATTCGCAACATTTCTCTGCTATTGTCTTCCTTATGAACAGAACAGAACAGAACATATTTTATAACACGTGATCTGTACATTTTCTAGTTATTATAGATATTAACATATCTCAACGATACATATAAAATGAAAATGCATGAGATAAATGATTATTAATTAATGTATTATATAATAATTTATTATATACTTATAAATGAAATATTGAGAAATGTTTTTTGAAATAAAATGCGTATTTAATTTTCTGTATTTTCAGTGTAAAAAAAATATTTTTTCACCGCAGTAAAATACATTTTCCGTATTTCACTGGTATCTTGCCGGACTACTTCTTTCTAATTTCAGCCAATAAACAAAATTAAAGGAAATGTCTTTCGAATCGTAAGGTCAAAAAAGATGAAAGGTATATAATAAACAGAAAATTCAAGTTTTTTTCTCTATAAATACAGGATTTACTTTATCTCATAGTATGAAAATTATCATATTTCACTCGTGGCTACTGCCACTCATAAAATATTTATTTTCATACCACTCGATGAAAATAAATCCTGTATTCATAGAAAAGAAATGAGCGTGAAGACAATAAATATAAAATATTATTATATAAAAACATTACATTACGACTAACGCTTTAGCTTTAAGAATTTGATAGAATTCCTTCTTTTTTATCTGAAAAATCTCAAAAATATATTTACTAAACATATTAATGAAGAGTATTATGTTATTTTTTAAGCAAATATTAAGCAAAATATGATTTCGCTAATGCAAAATATTATTAAACTAATACAAAATATGATTTAACTAATGTAGAATATGATTTAACTAATACAAAATATAATTTAACTAATGCAAAATATGATTTAACTGATGCAAAGCAAGATTTCATTAATGCAAATTAGGATTTAACTACTGCCAAAAAACAACAACGTGATTTAGCTAATGTAATTTATGATTTAACTAATACAGAAAATGATACATAACTGAAGCAAAATATCATTCAACTATTGTAAAATAAATATTTACTGAGACCTGTTTTTTTACGCAAAACATTATTTAGCTGGTGATAAACATGATTTAACTCATGCAAAAACATGTCTTAATTCTTGTAAAAACATGATTTAACTAAACACATGTATACTACGTTCTCTCTGCCATGAGATGATATATTGGGCGATTTTTACGACCGCAACACAGCCCTAATCACCGTTAACCTGCCAATACCTTTGTCACCAGTATAGCACCAGGCCTGCCTTCGCATTATTACCTGTTAAACTTTGAATAGACTACAGGGTTCAGCCATTACTTAAGGGTTTTTAAATTTAATAGTGCATCGGAAACAGGATCAATGAGAATAAAGGTTGTCAGGCATTTTAAAAGCCATTATAATAAGTAATTATATACGCTAAAAGACTTCTTAAAATAGGTTAATTTGCATGAATTCACAATACATTTTCATATATATATAAAAACAACTCTAAATCCCTTTCCGCGTACTTTAAATATTAATTATGATTAACTTGCTAATCTGTTTTAAGAAGAAGTACTTTGCACGCAATTTCATTAAGTAATTAATAGGTCAGATTAAAATTTAAGTAAATAATTCTCTATTTTTATCTTTGAAGATTGAAGATTGATCGTCATTTTGTATTAGATATTAATTATACTATATTATCTCAATTGAGACGTTTTATATGATAATGCACTTACCCTGTTGCAACCGGAAGTGATTTGTCTTGCAACTAGCGTATAGAACCAGACTTATCCGAATATAACGAAGCTTTAAATAGTTGCTACGTTAATGTCAATCGCAACTTTTCGGCCCTTTCTGTCAGTCTTCGGATAGGGCCTCCGCAATCGCAACTACTCGGCCCTTTCCGCCAGTCTTCGAACACAATAGTATGAATGCGGTATTTCGGTCTAACCTACGCTAAGAAACAAATTGTAATTTAATGTTGGAAGTTGTTGCAAAGTTTATTACAAATATTTATTGTAAAAGTCCACCTAAAATAAGCGAATTCATAGCTACGAAAGCAAAAAATACATTATTTCTATATTTATTATTATGGTTGTAGAAACCGAAAGTACATAAAAACAACCTTTTGACATTTAGTCGGATTTGTTTAAAATTGTACACCAGTGGGCATTTTTAAATTACAAAGTGTTGTCAGACATACATGTATTTTCAATCATAAGTGTACCGAAACAGACTTTACTTTTCTTTTGGATGTCAAATTTATACATTCGTTTTACATTATCTCAGTTTCTGTTTACCTCTGAAACCACGTGGTAGAACTACTTTCAATCCGTATTGTTTCCGATGTTATTATAGACACGGATTTATATTACAAATCCGTGTTATAGATAATAGCCGAGGCAGTTCCGAATGGGGCCTCCGACGTTATTATTGATAATAGCCGAGATGGTCCGATTACATAACATGTAAGAAATTAAAAAGTAGATATGAACTTTAAGTCCAATTGAAAGCCAGTTAAGCCTACAAATCCGTACTCTGTTCCATTGGTGGCACGATTGCAGAACATTGCGTTCAGTCGGAACATCTCGACTATAATTCATCCGAAGTTTGACGGAAAGGGCCGAGATGTTGCGATTGCTTTGTGTAACACAGATACACATGATGCAGCAATCAAAAGGCACATGACATTTTGTAGGAAGAGCAAATTAATAATAATGTTGTGAACATGCAAGATGCTCATCACCTGAATAAAATAGTTTTGATTGTGAGATAAATTGTAAGGGTAACAAAATGTAAATTAAGTGGTATTTTGACTTCCTTACAAAATACTAATTCATTATAATTCAAAATAAATTGCACTTATTACCAACACGCAAAATAAATAAAAGTTGGCTAAGAAATATGATCAATGAGTAACGTTTTTGGAACATAAAACAGGACACCAAAAAAGGAGCTTTTGAAAAATGATATTATTCATGAGGCTTAATGGGCCTTTAATACTCGGTATTCAAAAACAAATGAAATTTCCAACAATAAAATGCAATCATTAAAAAAAAGATTTACGATTTGTAATTAAACATTTGAAGCCCGCTTACTTTAACTTATTACTGATGTCATAACAGGAAACACGGTGGTGACCTGGGTGGTGACCTGGGTAGAGCTCGAACCTTTATACAATCTATTCGATTAAAGACCTAAACCTTAACAATTAAGCAACCAATTGCTTTCGAATACATTGAAGTGCACATTGTCTGCTGGTTCTGTCTCGGTGTGATTTTTTATTTTATTTATTTATTTATTTATTTTCTTTTTTCTTTTTTTTTCTTTTTTGTCATTACCACATCTAACAATCTAACCAACCATAAGAACCAATAAAATACCGGGAAAAATGATAAAGAAAACTATCACATATAATATTGGTTGATACCATCAAAATATTAACTAGAAAATAATATTAACTGATTGATTATCTGGTTTCATTAATCGATAAAAGAGGGTAAACTCTTATATCATGGTAAGCCTCAATGACGTCATAAAACAGCGACATCTCGTGGTTTATCAAAATGTATATTCTTGCACGAGACTAGTTCTTTGACGTCATATTGTAGCGGCCTTTATTTGCAGCCAGGGTTATCTTAATCTGGAAGTGGTCTTTAACCCAGGTTTGTAGGTAAATACCATTTTATAAACGAACCGTACGGCAATCATGTTTGGAATATATAGATCTACATGTATGTTGTAATATTTGAGGTATTAATTCGTTGTCTGTTTGGCTTGGTAGAAAGAGAAGAAAGAGCATTCAATTTGGATTTGAAATCCAAGTTGAATGCTCTTTCTGCTCTTTCTACCAAGCCAAACGGACAACGGGTCGCCCGTTCGATTTCCGTAAAAATAATTTTATCCGTAACAATAGATTATGGACATAAAGTCTAATTGACATTAATATTTTGTCTATCGCCGCTGATTCTGAAATCATGTTGGATCAGTAATTTGTCTTTTGCGGAGAAATCGGTAAATACTGGTTAGTTATATAAAGAAAGGCTGATTAGGTGGAGCGGAGGCCGATATATGACAAAAAAGTACATGTACTAGATCTAGTACTATAAAGTATTGACGTAAAAAGTAAAAAAAAAATCAGACAAAAAAGTTAGAATCTAGATCTACTTTTAAAACATGTTTAAAGTAAATTTAAACGATAAATGTAGACACAACAGTGGTATGAATATGATTAAATGACAAAAGATACAATTAAAGATGTGTTCATGATGAAAACAGTGCTGACCATGACCAGACGACACTTGTTGCATGGCATGATGGGTAGATGTGACGTCACTGGTCGCATGATGCAGGCTACAGTGACAGTGTACTAAGTGGTGGTTTTGCCTTCTAAACTTTATTAAGAGATAAATAGAGGATATTTGTTTGTTTTGCATGTAAGATTGAAATATAATTTCACTGAGTGAACACCAGATGCAATATTTTCACGAGTGGCGTAGCCACGAGTGAAAATATAATAGTTGGTGTTCACGAATGAAATATATTTCAATCTTATATGTAAAACAAATAAATTTTCTTTTTATTTCATGCTTTTTAAGTGATTTTAAGTATTTTTACTGATTTTGCTGCGTAACGTCGCGCATTCTCCTTTGTGACGTCATCACATCATGACGTCACATCATCAATTTTGAAATATAGTTCTGTTAAATTTCTCAAATTTTGCTACATCTTTAACATGATGTATGGTGATTTCGACTTTCTTTTCCTAAAGAAGCAAAATTTACGTATGACGGCACTTATTTCAGCCTGTTATTCCATTTAGATTAATTTTCTTTTCATCCGCCTTCAGATATAGTCCGGCTACAGTGAAAATTATATTTTATAAATTTCACTTGTGGTTTATCGGGATATAATCATCTGATATATTAAAATAAAACACTGGAAAGCATGAAATAAAACATATTAAAAAGAAATATTTTCTTTAATTTCTTACCTAGATCAATTATTTAATACAGAAAGGTTTGCAAAAGATAAATAAGAAACATACTCCCAATAAATTGAAGATCATATTTTATGCTATTCTTAGCCCGATTTGAGCGAAAAGCGTTGCAACGCATTTCAATTTGTGTCATTTTTCACAATTAAAATAATTATTCTGGAAAAAAACGGAGTGAACTAACGATCTGAAATTTTGTGCACAAGTTATAAGTCTAGACCTTTATCAACTGAAACATTAATCTCGAAAAAATATTTACAGTCCCTTCATGTCAAAAACCCTCCGTGGGGTTTCTTTAATGGCTCAAATGCAAAAAGATGGTTAAACTTTTTTGATGTTTTTTTAGCCTTTCATTTCTTTAAGTGAATTATCATGTTTTACCTTTATTCGTCATTTTCATTTAGTTCGAAACTTGGTTATAAATTCGCCCAAAATTTTTGTTTCCTTGGACGAAATATTTTCCAATATTTTGAATAAAGATTCCGTTGAAAATAAATGTTTATAGAGAAGAATGCAGAAAAAAATTGTATTCATCATCTTAAAAATAAATTCATTTTTATTTATCACATAAGAGAATAAAACCAACCATTAGCTTCACACCGTATACAAATGTAGTCTGAAATGCGCCTAATTAACATTTGTTTTAATTGTCTTTTTGAATATAGAGTAAGTAACGTACTAATTTAGTTTTTAATGATGTGATTGTGGTTGTTAAATGAATGCAGTTTTCGTGTAACAGTTAATTGATCTAGTTACGTATTTTGTTACGTCAAAAAAAATTATATAAATACGCAATTAACCACTTACAGTAAATAATTCATGTCAATTGTGTGCACTGAATATTTTTTATTTATTACTTTCATAACCAAGTTTAACGACAATACAGATTGACATTTGTTTGGTGAAATTCAAATCTTCAGACAAACAGGAAAGAAAATGAAAAAATATTTAATATAATTATGTCATTAGAAACAAATTAGTCTGTACGAATGAATTGTTTGTAAATGTTAATTTATACAGTATACCAATTTACGGTAATGATCTAAAACTACGGAGATCTGTTTCAGCCATCAAGAATTCTACAAATCTGAACAAAAGAATTAGGTCAAAAAAAAAATGGCTGTTTTATGTCCAATACTTTAAAAATATATCATATAGGTCATATATAATACAGAGAAAGATGAACTCACGATTTCCAATTAAAATCGTTGTTATAAACGTACAGTAGGTATTTAAAAACTCAACAGACGTAAAGCAATGAGAGTAAATATAATGCCTGAAATTTGCTGCCTTGGCAAAAACTCTAATTATGAATATAGTAGCGGTTTTGTATAAAATTTATTTAAAATTCACAATTATCCAATGAGAATCGTCCTTACAAACGGGCAATATTTTAACATAGTTCACCAATGTTTTAGCCGGCAATAAAAGAATACAAAGGCAGTTGTACTTGCAAAAGAAGCAGAATGACATATTTCAGCAAAAATAGGCTTAAAAAAGAGCGGTCGCGTGGATAACTGATGGCTTTGGATTCGGAACTCGCTAGTTATTCTAATTACATTCTTGAGAGGAAATCTATCCGGCCATATTGTGGCCAGCTAAATGAAATATGCAAGGTCTACTCAGATGCCCGCGTATGCTTCATATAGTGAGGTCTTACACTTTTGCCAGCAGCAAACTTCTATAAAAACTGCTATAACCACATAGAGTCGATATGACTTAAAACCCGACTAAATTATTAAAGGGACATCACTGAGGCTTAAAAGTCTTAAAACATAACATTTGAATTTCTTACATAAATGAGCTGGGGCACTTTAAACAGAAATATATGCAAAGATCGTGAAGAACTATACTTTGAAATCAATTGAAACTCGTATGTTAATGCTTTTCTTAGTCCGATTTGAGTGAAAAGCGTTTAAACGCTTTTCATTTTAGGGTCATTTTTTACAATTTGAATAATTATTTTGAAAAAACCAAGTGCGCGAATGATCTGAAATTTTGCACAAAGATTAGTGGTCTAAACCTTTATCAAATGGTACATTTATCTGGAAAAAATATTTTCAGTCCCATCATGTCAAAAAAAACTCAATGGAGTCCCTTTAAGGAAAGTGTTGAATTTAAGTGTCTTTAGAATAAAAAAAAAGCTAATTAAAAAATTATTAGAGCAATGAATGTGCTACTTCAATATTTTAGCATCATCAAAGCCAGCTACTTCCCTGTTTCGGAACACAATAATAAAAACTAATCTAAAATAAATTAAAAACACGCGTGTCGTGAATAATAAATCTAACGTTAATTTTCTGTGTGTACATCAGTCTTAATTAGAAAAAAGCAAGCATCTATCTGTCATAAAAACAGCTTCGTCCTTGTCACAAGACGCTCTTACAAACACGTTGGTTCTGCACGTTCGTTTGCAACACGGTCGGATGAACGTCTGATATTAACAATAACCTGACTTTGTGATTCATGAAACTTTTGCAGTGGTCCGTTAGACAGTGCTACATGCAAAAATGTTAGCCTTTCTTCCATGCGTCACATAATAAGCCCTAAACGTGTGATCCAGTATACTTAGGTTCTCGACTTTGGAGTTTCCGATAAAAAGACTTAAAATTTACATTTTTATCCAAGTATTTTTTTAGCCCTTGTGACCTACTTGTGCACTGGACTGGAACCAAATATATAACTTCTGTAGAGGGACACCAAAGGATTATTCCTGTGAAGTTTCGTCAAATCTCAAAATCTACCTTGTGATTTACGACAACGAGAGACACCAGACAAAACCTAATCCACAAGAATTATGAGGTCCAGTGAGCTAAAATAAATGATTCTTTCCTGCACATGCAAGTAATAAAACAATTTTACAAACCGCTCGAATAACCACGGTTATATATTTGCACTTATAGATAAAATATTGAGAAATAATGATGAAATAAAAAGCGTATTTTTATTTTCCGTATTTTCACTGCAGTGTGCAGTGAAACAAACTTTCCGTATTTTCACTGGTGTCTTGTCGGACTACTTTCTTCTAAATTCAGCCAATATACAAATTTAAAAGAAAATTATTTCGATATATGAGGTTAAAAAGGGAAAAAGTATATAACAAACAGAAAATTCAAGTTTCTTTCTATCAATACAGGATTTATTTTCATCTTGCAGTATGAAAATGATCATATTTCACTCGTGCCACATTTTTTTTCATATCACTCGAAAAAGATAAATCGTTTATTGTTATTCTCTATTTCTTGTACGTTCACATTTCGACATGTTTTAGAATACACATTTACTAATACGTATTTTACCGCAGCATAGAAATGACAAAAACTAAGTTAACGTTAATTAGATTTATTTAGCAATGTCACCTTCTCCCCGTAGTAAACCGAGTTATAGGACTAAAATAACTAAATAATCAGTAATCATTAACTTCTAAACTCACGTATTTAAGTACAATTATTTTCATAAATTTTAATTATAAACTGGCAATAGCCGTGTGTGATTTATTAGCACAAAATGTCAACGAATTCTAATTACAATTATATATTCAGGACATACATTTGAATCAATTAATATGTTAATGATGTGGGAAAATACGAATTATAAAAAATCGTTTGACAAACGAAAATATATCTAATGCTATTCATCACATAGATTCATTCGCACGAAATAACACTTTATTGTGCGTCCTTCCGTCCGTCACATTATTGTCCGGAGAAGGAAATTTATGCAAACTTGACACGCGCGCGCACACACGCACAAGCACACAGACACTAGAGAGAGGAAGTGCAATATCCAAGAACCATAAATCTATCTTGGTGAGGATTTGAGTTTTCTCATTTGATCGTGAACATAGTGCTTGTCTAGAGCAAAATTTCTTAAAACAGTTAGAGAACTACTTATTTTTCTATCAACTCCCTTTATCAAAGCTTAATTTAAAATGCTCTAAATCTGTCGAGACTGTAGATACCTTTGGCGGTCTACTAACTTTGTGAGGAGTAGGTGGTCACTGGGTACAAGGTCAAGATCACTGGTGCTTAGAAAACGTATTTCTTTAATATCTAGTAGGTAGATATATGGTGTGTTTGTTTGTTTGATTGGGTTTTACGTAACACCGACACAGTAAAGATCATAGTTTCTACAGGTCGAGGAAGACCTCAGGTGCCCTTCCGTGATTTATTTCAGGCACGAACGGGTACCTGAGTAGAACCACCGACGTTCCGTAAGCTAGCTGGATGGCTTCCTCACATGAAAGAATCCAAAGTCCCTGTCGGGATTCGAACCCACAGCGGCGAGGGGCAAGTGGTTTGAAGTCAACGACCTGAACCACTCGGCAACGGACGGCCCAGATACATTGTGTAATCTTATGTAACTTTGAGAGGATAAATTTTAGCACTTGCTCATATAGCCCTCATTTCATCGACATACACTGACACACTGGTTCGGGGACCATACATTGCAATACTATTTCTGTTGTTCCTATTTATCAAATAAGCATTTTGATAACTTGGAGCTAAAATCTAACCTGGTTCCCATCCAAAATAAATTAACTATGAACTATGCAGCAGGGAACCAGTCTCGGGCAAAATTTTGACTATTCGGTGCGCCTCGCCAATTACCCATATTCGAACATGATGAAAAGGGGCTGAACAGTTACAACTGCATCAAAACATTTTTTTAACCAATATTTTATTTTTTTCTTCATAAGAACATGTTAATAATATGCACAGATCTTTTGACTAGTTTTTATATCAGACATAAAACAGTCACATTATTACGTCATTCATGAAACGTTTCAACCATTACATATATACAATTTTAAGAGATAAACAAAAACAATTTCAAAATATTAGAAATATCAACCCTATTCTTTCTCTCTTGAATATTCATTATTTCAAATATAGTAGCATGATGATGACCGTCAAGCAATAATATAGCAATATAAGATAAGCTTTTTCTCATTACGAACCCAAAGGAATAAAATACAGTCAAAGTTGTTACAAAGAACCCAAAGATAAAATTAAGTTTTAAATAAGCTTTTTAAAGCAATGGTTAGCTGAAATCTTGTAGTTGTTTCTTTCTTTTTTAAATTTCAAATAAAACACAAACTGGTCAAAATTGCACTTTTACATAATAGCTTTAAAAGGCCCTTATTTCGCAATTAACAAAGTGTAACATTAGTTACGTTCTGTACACCTAAATGTACATCTTGTAAACATTATGAACACTTTTCTTTTTCGAGCCGGGTAACAAATGAGTTTTCCCCTAGGATAAATATAGTAGTAACATAAGTACTAATATGCTCCAAGTCACGAGAAAAGCTGCCAGTAAAGTGTTCATTATCACATTATAAACTTCGTGAACGTCTTACATGTTTGTAACAACGCTTTTCATTGGATATTTGTAACGTTCTTATAAACTATATGTTGCCATATAACCCTCGCCTAGTGACTCCAGTTATATATGCATACAACTATTTATATTGGGCCATATAACATGTAAAAATCTTTATAAATAATAATATAACCATCAGTATGTACTGATTACCGATCGACGTACTGGCAATTTTTCTCATGACACAGCACATTTACATTTTTTGATTTTTTCAATAACTTTATAATATCAAGATAGTTAACTAACCTACATATATACCTGTCATGGTAACCACGGGTAAACAAAGTAAGGAACTAAATCTGTAACTAAATTTACATCTACATGTACATGTTTATCAAAGCCTACAAAACTATTTAACATTTTTTTAAAAGGCAGTCAAAAAGTTACTGCATGGGGGAAAAGAAAATTCTCATCACACAAGTGGAGAAACATTCTATTAATAGATGAAAAAGAATTCTCCGATTATAAAATAGTATACAATAATAATAATGCCAGCACTAATAAATGATGTAAAAAAAATAAATAAAAGCTAATTAATTAACTAAACATGTTTATAAAAACAGCTATACCACTTCATTTACTAACATTATTCTTTCCTTTCAATTTTGTTTTGTTTGTTTTGGTGGTTATATCTAAGGCTTATCCGCAAATTATTGGCAAAACACTTGACAATATGATGACTCAAGTATTTTCACAGTCATCATAAATATTTTCAACCCCTATACCAGCTGAAGTTCTTAAATACTAAGCCTTGCCCATCTTTCAATCTGAACAAAACCATGATAACATTTTAAGGGAGAATTTCAAAATATGTATTTGACTGAATAAAGAAACAGTTCAGACAATGGGCTGATTTTGGTCTGCACTGGACGTACATATAGAATCTGTTTTTGAAGAGTTACCTCCCATTAAAGGCTTTGCTAACTTGAGTTAAGAGTTATCTTCCATAACACATGGACTGTCCCATTTTTCAACTCATGCCTGAACTTGTGAACAAAATATTTTTCATTCTTTTATATACGCAAGAGAATAAAATATTTCAAAATAAATTTGAACAATTAATTCGAGAATTTTTTCATTTTTCTTTTTAAATCATTCACGCACCTATATCAAACAATGCCTGAGACAATATTCTGTACCCCACCCACTCATTCTACTTATGGCAAAACATGAAATCTTAGAAAATAAATGAAATTGCAATTAAACTTTCTTTTTTGGGTTATATAATTGTTAAATTATGAAAATGTTTTAAAGTAAAAAATAAAATGATTACATATGCTTAAGCACATAAAGAGACGAGTCTCCTCAGATTTTCACAAACAAAGTTAAATCAGATATTTTTTTGTGGCCACAAGTTGGCAAACTCACTTTTTTTGGCTTATTTAGGTTAAATAGAAAATTAAATATTCATGAAATTCATGAAGTTTCCTCATTCATTTCTGTTGAACTTATGTGTTACTTATATACATAAAATTATTTTCACAAAAAATCTTAATTCGCGAAATGAGTGAGATTTTAACCCATTGTGAAAATTTCTGACTTTACAATATATTTACATTTTCCCGGCACTCATTCGAAATCTCTGATAAAACAATGCATAATGGTGTAAAAAAAATATGGCATATTCTATTTGTCAAAACATTTTAGCCCCCTCGAGATCTCCAAATAAACTTTATGTAAATGCCAACATGTACACCATATATACTTCTATATCTTGCTAACTCGGCCATCATTTCATTATTGTCTATTATAATGTTTCACAAATAAACCCTCAGAAATTGACCAGTTATAAAAAATATATACGTAATTATGTATTCCGTAATCATACACAATAGTGGCCAGCTGTCAATTCAAGCATATAATTTTTTCATTGGCTTGTTAAAAACAAATATCGAAAATCAATCGCCTGTCACTCAATACCAAAAAAGTAAAAACTTTCAAAACACAGTTCTAACATTCTCAACGTAACAGATATCTACAAAAAACAAAGCACAATAAATAGGAGAAAAATATACAACACCCTTTACCGCTGTATTTACATATTAAAATCTACACATTATTTTGGTAATAATCCAACTCAAAGATCAAATATAAACTCAATGATAGAAAATTAACACAAAGTTCAGAAAATGACCCCCAAAATGTGAAAGGAACTTATTGACAATAAATAAGCTAAATAAGCTGAAATAAGCCCTAAGATCAAAAAATGACCAAAAGTGAATGAAAAATAGCTCAAAGATAACAAATGAGTCAAATGATCAGAAATGAGACAAATGATCTGAAATGAACTCAATGGACGAAAAAATTGTTATCGCCTTTTGATAACCTCATTCAGAGTTGAAGCTTTAACCACGCTGAAAAGTTTGATACAAATTGATGAAAATAATGCAAAAATCACATTATTTTCAGTATACTATAATTCTCACAACCAAAGTTATAAAATAAATTGTTCAACATCCACTTAATTATTCTAACCTTTATATACATTGTAATAAATTCTTAATAACAAGGAAAAAAACTACAAGAATTACTAATATCAAAAAATATCTCAACTTCGATCCAAATTTTATCCAGTACTGTGTAAAATAATTTCACTTTGTTCCTTCTACATTTTTTAACCGATTTGAAAGAGATATGGTTTTCAGCATAAAACAGATAATTTGTGACCAACAAAATGTGGTAGGACAAAAAAAAAAGGAAAACAGGGGTAGGGAAGAGGGGATACATGCATGAAATACATAAAAAAAATGATACATCCGCGTAACACTACAGACAATCTTTACCTATTTGTTATGTATTCATTCAATATTTCAATATCATAATAATTTCACAAAAAAAAAAAAATCAACAATTTTGCAATAAACTCTCCAAATATAAAATTTCCCAACACATATTGGTGACAGAATCTTCTTTTTAACAATCCTTTGGAACGTAATAATACATTCACACATACTTGTCATTTATACACATAACACATGACACCTTTAATTTCAAACTTACAACTTTAATAATTTATTCCAATAAAATAATCTTAATTCAATATGCACTGCAACATCCTATCTCGTTTTATATTTTTTCAATTTGCGCTGTACGAAAGTGGCATTTCAAACACCGTTATTTCACAGTATAAACATAATAATACATAATTTTGTAAGTGTATGAAATTATGTGATATTCTAAACATTTCTAATCAAATTTGTATAATCATTTTCAAAGAAAATAAGAAAATTGCGTAGATTCTTTAATTCATTTAATAGTGAATTGGTCCGTAGAAGGTCTGTTATACCATAAATAGTTATGGGTGATAGTACTGTGTATAATATGTGGCAACAAACTTTGAAATTAGCCGCGTCACGACAAAACCAACATAATGGGTTTGCGACCAGCATGGATCCAGACCAGCCTGCACATCCGCGCAGTCTGATCTGGATCCATGCTGTTCGCTATCAGTTTCTCTACTAAGCGCTCTCTGAAATTGAGAATTATTTTTTTCTTTCTTAAATCCACATAATTTTCCATAACATATGGCCATCATAGTGTAAAAATTCTTATATATCATCCAATGTGATAACAGGTTTCACCATATCTATAAATATATAACCCTCAATAAAACGTTCCAGAATAAAATATTATTATCCATCATATAAATGTGTAAATTAAAACACTAAGAACTCTATCAACATTTCTTTTTTTCAAGCAATATTGAACAAGAACATCTGAATGATACGTTTCCATTTTTTTATCAATATTTAAAATAGTCATATGGAAAACATGCAAACTACAGACCAATTCACTTTAACTCAGTTCTAATTTTAGAATTTTACCAGTCCAGTCTTTGACTAGACTTAAACTTTTTTTCTTTAGCACTTAAAGATGATAAATAATATTATAATTCACTAAAAGCTTTTTTCTTCTTTTAAATATAAATATTACCTAAATAATTTATATCCCATACTTATATACACTGGACAATATTTTACCACATCATTCCATACATACATTTCATGCAAACTTTTAATAACACATTTTACCAATTCTTATAACAACAACTATTTATCATTAACAAATATCTGATATATTGAGTACCTCTCCTCCGTAAAAGCTAAAAATAGCACATCCATAAATTCTAAAAATAGACTTTCCACATACAATCAATTCTAAAAATAGATTTTCCAAACATCCAGTCTAACACATGTACAATAAAAACCTTCAGCATATATGTAATAATACAATAAGAATGATTTCTTTTTTGGTCCAAAACAACCATTCTTAACATAAAGGAAAGAAAAAAACATAGGAATGGAATGGGTAATGTTATTTGAAATGAAAAATGAAAGCACCTTTGATAAGCAAACCATTCTGCATCTATTTTTGCGGACCACAAATTTAATTAATTTTTTAAATAAATTTAAAATTTAATTTTGGTTTTTACTGAAGACAGTTCATAGAAACATTGTCACTAGATTATACAACTCATTATACCAAATTTAGATACTTACACCCCAAGCTTTCCTGAACATGACATTTACAAGAAAAAAATAAAAGTTATTGAAGATTTTTGTCTATCTCAAATCCACACAATTTTCCTTAACTAACATATGGCCTTCATAGTGTAAAAAATTCTAATATATCATCCAGTGCAAAAACATGCTTCACTATATATATAAAATATATAACCCTAAAATTGCTGAAATAGTGTAACAGATTAGCCCTTTAGCCCTGTTTCAAAATATGAAACTAATGGGATTTCGGTATCAAAACACATACAATTGAAGTAATGACCTTACAGAGCTTGGACAGGGTACACAAGCTGAAGGCTGGCCTGGATTTATATAGTGCTATGGTGCTAGCAAAGCACTTCCTGTTCCAGTAGTTGGTTATATGATCTTAAATATTTGGCTGTAAATTTACTGAGCATTCATCTATGAAAGGCAATATATGGCTTAATACATTGAAGTCTCTCAACAGTAAAAAATGTATATATCTGTCAATAATTTATACTTTTGACACTGTTATGTAAAATACTAACATTTAAGTACTACTAATTGATAATATTAATTACTTCTTTTGTCTGACATATATATATCTGTATTATATCTGTAAAGAAAAAGGCTATTTATTATATATCTGTCTTATAAAATATTTGTGACACAGTCCAACTGTTATCAAACTTAAAACGAAATTTAACACCCTGTCAAAAAGAATTGGAGTAGATCTATCATTGGTCAGATTTAAACCATGACTTAATTTTCAACCAATAGGAGACTTTCAAGTTATATGACTGGTTCACAATGCTTAAATTTTACTATTGTCAGAATGTATGAAAAAATGAAAATTTATGACACAGTCAGCAACTCCTTTAAATGCCATATGTATGTTAATTATGACAAATAACAATAAAAATAATGAAGAAATGTTCATTCATATTAGTATCTGCAACAGTAAAACCGGTACTCCTGTGTCACAAAACAGTGTAGTAACTGTAAACTATATGTGACGACCACACATGGATAGAAGAGGGCTAAATATAGAAATGCCAGTGTGAAATATGTAACATACAACATGTTAATATCTATAATGATTATAATACCCAGTAATTCTAAAGTTAAAGCTAAAAGTAATAAAAAGATGCAAAATAGAGCAGAAACATTTTCTGCAGTAAATCTAAAATAATATACTATGAAAAAAATGTAATCAAAACATAGTTCTTTAGTTATCACCTGATGTTTAGATGTCACATAAAAACTAATGATAACTGTAAAATTGGTATGTCGGTGTCACTTATATGTGCAGCATCTTTTAAAAAGCAAAACATGTGTTTTTTTTCTTCCTAACACAGGGGTACATTTTCCCCATTCGCAAAAGTAACAAATAATGGAATGAACGAAGATATATAAAACTAAGTTGCATCTAGAAGAATTTCTTGGCTTGGTTTTCTTTATTTTGTCTGAAAAGAGAAAAAAATATTTTGGAACTGACATTATGTGACAGCATAAGCTCTAGGAATTGTATGCTAGCTGATAAATTGGCCTAGCCACTAGAATATAAAACCTTTCACTCAAATCTTAGCATTTTCATTGGTCAGTGAACATTCAGAGTACACCTGTAAGACACACAGGGGTGAGAGGCAAGTGGTTTGAAGTCAACGACCTAATTATACATAGAACCACAAACTTTCTATAAACAAACTGTATACAACAAGAGCCCGGTTTGAGCCGGGTGATGCTCCCCGAATAGGTTTTGGACACAGGAAAGTACACCTCTTGTAGTTTCAGAGTTATGTCCGTGGAAAAAGTTCAAAGTGCAATAATTCCAAAATTAGGCAAGGCTGTTACAGTTTTTTGCACTGCACTTCTAATCAATGTGATCTATCAACTTACAAAGTTTCATGATGATATCTCTTATGATTTCTGAGTTATGTCCCGGACAATTCAAAAAGTAAAAATAAACAAAGGGCAATAACTCCAGAATTAGGCAAGGTAGAGTTATGATTCTTGTGCACTGCACATCTACCCATTGAGATTTATCTACCTACAAAGTTTCATGTTGATATCTCTTATAGTTTTACAGCTATGTCCTGGACAAGATTTTTCTAAAAGGGGAGATTATTCAAAAATAAGGCTTAACAGAGTTATGGTTCTTTTGCACTGCACATCTATCCATTGAGATCTATTCACCTACAAAGTTTCATGTTGATATCTCTTATAGTTTTAGAGTTATGCCCCGGACAAGATTTTTCTACAAGGGGAGATAATTCAAAAACCGGGCAAAATAGAGTTATGGTTCTTTGACACTGCACTCCCCCTCGATGCCCTCTACCACTGTATGAAGTTTCAACAAATTATCTCCAAGGGTTTTCAAGTTATGTTCCGGACAAAGTTCGAAGTATTAAAATAAACAAAGGGCAATAACTCCAAAATTAGGACAAAAAGAGTTATTGTTCTTATGCACTGCACATCTACCCATTGAGATCTATTCACCTACAAAGTTTCATGTTGATATCTCTTATAGTTTTAGAGTTATGCCCCGGACAAGATTTTTCTATAAGGGGAGATAATTCAAAAACCGGGCAAAATAGAGTTATGGTTCTTTGACACTGCACTCCCCCTCGATGCCCTCTACCACTGTATGAAGTTTCAACAAATTATCTCCAAGGGTTTTCAAGTTATGCTCCGGACAAGACAACGGACGGACAGACGGACGGACGGACAGACGGAAAAGGCGCCCGAAATTTTTCGGGGAGCATAAAAATGTATTTATTTATTTAGTTGATTTTTAGTAACACTGACACTGTATATGTCATATGGTGACTTTCTAGCAATACTGGTAGAAGGAGACAACCCTGTATTATTCCTTCTACAAGCAGGTATCCAAGCAGATGCAACACCTTTCCATCAGCTAACTGGGTTGCTTCATCACATGAACAAATCTCACAGTTAAGTCAGCAGCTGTATTCAAATGCATTGATTCAAAGTGGTTCAAATTCACCTTATATAACAAATAAATCAACACTTCAAGGGAGGTTATCCAGACTGTTTCTGTATCATTTAACAAACTTTCAATTGGGTTACCTCCCTTGACATGTAAAGTTTCTTATCTTGACATGTAAGGTTTTTCATCTACTAATGAATCTTATTATTTTTTTGTTTTTGTTTCGTTTTTACCTTGCTTTTACACATCTAATTTGATTCTATCTCGACAGTCAATTCACATAACCATTATTCCGGGAAAAAGAAACCAGTAATTACCAATTTCTCACCAAGTGACCAACAAATCAATATAACATGGTTTCCGAATTGGCAGTTAAACACACAAATGACTGTTGGACTCAATGTCCGAGATCATGGAGAGATTACACCCAAACGAGGATCAACATTTGAAATTACACAAAAATTTCTTCAAGTATAGTTTGCTATAAGATCTTACCTATATATCATGTATCCTATTAAAACAACACACTGTAAAGCTATGGCTACAAAGAACAACACCGGTGATAAACATGGTGGTGGTACAGGGCAACCTCCAACTGCAGCCTGGAAAATAAATATTCATTCATGATAATCATAATCATACATTTTTGTGAATGGGAAAATGAATATTCATAAACACAAATATTGAATATTCATAACTGATAATCACAATCATACGCTTTTGTGAATGGGAAAATGAATATTCATAAACACAAATGATAAATATTCATAACTGATAATCACAATCATACGCTTTTGTGAATGGAAAGATGAATATTCATAAACACAAATGATAAATATTCATAAATGATAATCATAATCATACGCTTTTGTGAATGGGAAAATGAATATTCATAAACACAAATGATAAATATTCATAGACACAAGAAATAAATATTCATCAACACAAGTAATAAATATTCATAAACACAGGTTATAAATATTTATTAACACTGCACTAGTACGCAATAAACATAGGAACATATTTAAGGGTTTTTTATTCATTTACAATAATTTATAGGACATGGTTCATACCAAATTCTCAAATCAAAATTCAAGGACTTTTCAAGGACTTTTCAAGGTAAAATTGTAATTTTCAAGGCATTTTTTTCCCGATTGATCTTATTTAAAATTATACTTTTACAACCATATCTGTGATATACATTTTTATTGCAATTGATCTTATTTAAAATTATACTTTTACAACCATATCTGTGATATAAAACATGTAAATAAAACATGTGTATTTCAATTTAAGGTTCAAATGACTAGAATTGCAAAACAGTGACTATATTAAGAAAATCAGCACAGTCAGTAGAATATATGAACACCAAAACTGTAACATATAGGTGATTGAGTAAATTCACACAACTCTATCTAGTTTTTCCTTTCTTTTTTGGATTTCTCTTCCAATTTCCTCAACTTCCAGTTTCGTTTCTTTGAAGCCCTTTCTTAGAATGTTTGATTCAGTCACAAATCAATGATTACTAGAAGTGGGTGGGGGTGGTATTGTCATGTCATGCACAGTTTCCGTTGTGGATTGGGATGGCACAATGTTATTATTTGAATCAGATCTACTGCAATTTTCAGTTTTGACATTTATAGTTCCTTCCTGTCTGACAAATGCAAGGCCACACTTCGTCAATGACGACTTGATGTCTAGATTTTTAGGTGCTTTGCACCCCTCACATGCGATGTAAATGCACTCTCTCCCATTTGCGACAAATCGATGGTTTTCATACACATGGTACATTGTGCTTTTCGTGGGTCTTGTATAACTTGTTTTACCCAACTGTATTGTTGAAGCCATTTGAGCTGAAACGTACATTTCTTAGTGTATTTTCCCATTTTTTACTTCGCAATGGAACTGACATTTTGTACACAATTTGCGATGACGTCATACACAAGTGCTTGTTAAAATCCGTGCCAAAACCGTAACGCTGGCTAAACACTACTAAAACAGATCCAAATGGGTGCACTCGATCGGGCTGCCTTCGTTCACATGTCCGATTTGTAGCGGAAAATTTGCCTGACCTTTACAGCGACAGGTTTTATACCCTTTTGGATTTTCAAGGCATTTTACCGAAATTCAAGGGGGTTTACTGAAATTCAAGGACAATTTTAGTGTTTTTTCAAGGCAACCCTGAATTCAAGGACTTTTCAAGGTTGAAACCAAATTCAAGGACTTTTCAAGGCCCGTGCGAACCATGTAGGAGTAAAATAACTCATCCCAAATTTCAGATTTCAAGTTTTACTCATTCATGAAAAAATCAATGAGTAAATACTCATTGCCCTAGAAAATTATCTGAAGCCCTGATATAAGTAACATGTGAGCAAAATTTTAGATCATTCCCTCACTCAGTTTTTCCAGGATTTTTCTTCCACTTGCAAAAAATGACATAATTCTGAGCATATTTCATTTAAGCATATCTTTCTGTTTTGATTGTCCCTGATGATTTATGTAAGAACTTCAAATTCTATATTTTTAGGCTTTTGAACCTCAGTGGAGTTCCTTTAATTAAACAATTTTTTCAAGATTTAAAAACAAACCAAAGGCAACATTTAGTTGCTGTTTTTTTACCTGTGGCCGATTGAACATTTGACTAACATCTGATTTGACAATTCTTAAATTTTCCTGCACTTCATGCATGGCTAGCTGTAATTGTGGGCTAGCCCCGCCTCCTCCTCCACCTCCTTGTTGTACTTGCCCGCCTCCTTGGGCCAAATTACTTTGGATATAATTAGCTCTCTGCTGGACATCATTGACAACTTGTCTAAAATACAGACAACAATATAGAAGTAAAGTTTAGATGGACCCTTTTTTATAGGAAATGTTCTAATTAAAGCCCCCTCATTTACACGAAAAGTTTGTTCATATCAAACCCCCACAATAACAGGAAATTATTAAATTACAATTTGCCTCGTTGACCGGAAATATTAATATTTTACAGAACATGTTCAAAATAACCCCCTCATTTACAGATAACATTATAAAAGCTTAAGTTGTGGCGGCGTGGCCGAGTGGTTAATGCTAGTAATCTAAGGATTGCTGACCGCGTGGGTTCAAACCCTGTCAGGGGCAAGCCGTTGTTTCCTTGAGCAAGAAACTTTACATTCATTGCTTAGTACTGGTTGGTTCCAGGAACGGATTCGAGAGTGTTTCAATAAGCTTATAGCTTCCAACAAAATCGAACTAAAATAAATTTGTATAAACTAAACTAACTTAAAGCTTAAGTTTAGATTTTTTTTTATATACACAGACCCCTCATTTATGGGAAATGTTCATATTAAACCCACTTTTTTACAAGAAATCATTAAATTACAATTTGCCTCTTTTACTTCATATTAATCCCTCTCATTTACAGGAAATTTTCACATCAAAGCCTCCTCATTTACAGGTATTTTTCATATCAAAGTCCCCTCATTTACAGGAAATTATTATAATTCAATTACTCTCATTTATAGAAAATGTTCATATTAAAGCCCCACATTTACAGAAATTTTTTCTACTTCTTTTTTAATATTCCTCCCATTTACAACAATATAATCTGTCTCAGTTACAATGGACAGCATCAAATTAAACATGTCTCAACTCATTTCAACACCAGCCCTAGTGTGTGTAAAACAAAATTCTTAAACACGGTTACACCATTATTAACCCTTTCGCTGCCAGAGGTTTATTGTTTTATTGTTCACCTATTTGCCAGAGGATTTTCTAAGAAATTACTATATTATTAATTAAAATAATTATTATTATTTGTTATAAGTATTATAATAATTATATATGTTTCCAAATCTGTTAGTATAATAATAATTATTGTCGATGGTATAATTTTCTTAATATTTATTACTATTTTTATTATTATTATTATTATTAATTTATTATTATTACTATTATTATTATAGAAACGGTTAAAGCCGTCCATATGGCAAATACGCCGAAAATAACAGGGACGGCATAAGCCGTCCTTATGGCAATGAAAGGGTTAAAGCTAAAAAATCTGGTCTGGTGTGCAACAAACAAAAATATTTTCCTGGTACCTGATTTGTCTTGCCTCTTGTATAATGTCATTCTGTGTGTTGATCACTCTCTCCACCTCGTGACGCTTGATCGTGTCAATCTGTGGGTACCCACCGCCGCCACCTTGTTGCCCTTGCTGTAACAAAAAAATCATTTATTTTCTGGTCAAACTTTGACAAAGATGTTAAAACTTTTAAATTTTTTTAATTAACCCTTTTTTACTACAAAATTATACCATTTGGGACAAGTGCAGCCCAAAGCAAGTTTGGCATGGAATAAATGGTTGCATTTTCCCCTTTTTAAGTAGTACATTTCTAAATTTTTTCGTAAAAAATGTAGATGCATGGTTTTTTCCAATTGTCGGGATAACCACCCAAATTTAAACGCACAAATAACCTAAAAATGCTAATATCAGGGTGTTCGTTTGCCCTGAGACCTCGGGTCTTGATCCGTGAAAATTCTTAAATGCACTTGTTTGACCAGTCATAAAATCAGCTTGTGTGCCATTTTTGTAATATCTTTATTTTTTAATTCTTTTTATTGTAGGCTTCCGGTTACAGTTTCCAAAATGTCATTTTTTTGCTATAAAGCTAAAATTATAAAAGACATGTTTGTATAAAATTTTTCATTATCAACATTAATGAATATTCAAATATATTTACCCCGCCTTGAGGCACAGCCACGCCCCCTGTTGACATCTGAGTGACCTTGGACAACACAAGTTCCTGTCGACCTAACAACTCGTCAAATCTTTTACTAAGTTCTCTCAATGTTTGATGAATAAAGTTTTGTCCCTCAAATATCATCCTCAACTCTCTGTCTGCCTGGTTCTCGTATGCCTGGAATAAGTTCATGTACACTTACAGTGCTAGGTACCAGTATATGTTTCCTTACCAGTATAATACAGCACTTTTGTAAAGTCACTTTTCATTGGATAATTTTCACTTTTATTTATAATATAACTTATATACACGCATGCTGTCATAAAGTAAAACCCTAAAAAATAAGAAATTTTGGTTTATATAGCTCTAGATTTTTGACAGAGTACCCTAAGTCTTTAACTCTGTTAATGTTTCTCAAAACACGACACCAAAGAATTAATACACCCTTTCATTTACACCTTAGTGAACTAATACAATATAGAGTTAATATCCTGCTTTATGAAAACAGCAGTGTCTGTGTTAGAGCTCGAACCCAGGATATTTTGGTCTTAAAGCGTGTCCTACAACAGAACCACTGCAATACCACTAGCAAAATTACCAAAAGTACAACGATCACATACCTGTTCAAGATTTTCACCTCCTTGTTTATCTGGATGTTGTTCATTGTATCTGGAAATAAAAAAAAAGCAAACAAATAAAAATCACAGTACTGTCATACGATGTGCGCCCAGTCACCTGTATATAACCCCACCTTGTCTGTAACAGTCAGTTTTAAAGTCTGATAGAAAGAACTGCCATTATAATATAAGCTAGATATAGGGGTCACTTGTATAAAGCAGTCATTACAGCTCATGCCCTTGCTGGCCACTTTAAACAGGTTTGACTGTATATACTTATATGTTAACCTTTAAGGAACATGTAATGGAACCAAAAGTGATTTGCCTTTTTCTCTAGCATAGACATCTGTGCAGTCTGACCAGGTTCTTTACTGTAGGCTGACAAACTTATAGAGAAATAACTATAATAACATGATTATATATATTAATCACTTAATGCTGTTACACTCAAAAGTGGTACATCTTCACCACCAGTACCGAAACCCGGCCAGCCAGCAAACCCGTGTAGTTTGACCAGACTCTTATAAAGTTGGCTGACCATCCTAATATCCCCAAAATTGATAATGAACAGTTCCCAAAAAATTGAAGCTGGGCAAGCCCATTTAAAAATTTTAACCAACAATCTTGAGAGCTAATCAGATTTATTACTAGGTCACTACCCCCTCCCCCGATCCCATACTAAGTATATCTTGAGGTAAGTATATTCTTACACCCCTATTCTGCATCATAACAAACAAAACATACTCTTTCTTTGCTTTTTCCAACTGCTCGTAATATTCCTCGAATTCTTTCTCATATTTTGCCCTTTCTGCATCATCAACAGTGGACTTAACTTCCTGTCCTGGGGGAACCAATGAGTGAGTAAGGAATGCCAACACATCATGATCATCTGTAACAAGAAAGCTGATTGGTTACAAATGTATATTTCATCCAATGAGTGAGTGAAGAATTGAAAAACCTCATCACAGTCTGTCACAAGAAAGCTGATTGGTTACACATGTATATATCAACCAATGACCGAGTGAGGAATGCTAATACATCATGATAATCTGTAAAAGGAAAGCTGATTGGTTACAAATGTATATATAAACCAATGAGTGATTGAGGAATGCTAACACATCATGATAATCTGTAACAAGAAAGCTGATTGGTTACAAATGTATAATTCAACCAATGAGTAAGGAATGGGAAAACCTTGTAACATTTTGTAACAAGAAAGCTGACTGGTTATAAATGTATAACAAATGGTTCATACCAGCTAGTCCTCCTGTGGCAGCACTGACACCAAAATATCCGGACTTGGGCAGCTCTACGTTCTCCGCCCGTAAACACAGCTCGAAATCGTCCTTATTATTGGTCAATCCACTGTTGAAAAACACCTGCAATTATAATAGGTGTGTAATTAGGTTTTAAATCATACACACACTATAGTACTGTTTGTTTGTAACATCTCTTTTCATTGGATAAGCATGATGTTTATATAATCTATATACAACGCTGCTGTCAAGTTATAATTTTTTTTTTTTTCGTTTTTCCTCAAACAAAGCAATTTTAATGTATTATAAATTGAAAATAAAGATGTTTGACAATTAACATGGCCATGCATAAATGATAGTTTGCAATATAACCCTGGCCTTACGGCAGTATACAGACAGAATGGTTTATATTGAGCCATCCTATACACATCTTTATAACTAATATTATCAAGGTCAGATGAAAATTTTTTCTAACTATCAGCTAGAGATCAGAGACACAATTAACTTTTTGTGTTTAAAGGTATTTGCTTCATTTTTCTTTTCTGGATTTAAAGGCGATTTAAACACAAATTTTTATCATATATCCCCATGGACAAGCAATCTAAGCAACATTCATGGGTAACTAATATAAGTTCTGGAAAGGGACATCTCTTGAAAACATTACATTGAATTACATTACAAGATTACATCTCTCCAGCGTCATAGATTGAACATCATATTAAATACTTACAGTTAAAACTTTGTTGTAATATTCTATCTTAGCTCGGATCGGGAAAGGTTTGTTCCTGAAATCTCTCATACATCCACCAAGCTGCTGGTTGATTCCATCACTGAAATAGATTACAACAAGATTGCATTTGTGAATATTGACCACCGACAAATGGCTGCCACTTTTTGCTAGAAAGGAAAATATTGTAACTATTTATACAAGAAAATTTCCATAATGATATGACGGCCATATACTTTAAAGAAACTTTGGTTCTTTTTTTGAGAAATCATGAGCCACAGAACACAAAATTTAAATTAATAAATTTTGCAATACTTTAATTTCTGAACATGAGACATCATCCAAAACATAAAAATTAAATACTTATTTCAAAATTTCAAACTGATTTATTTGAAGATATTCAATCACTACTTTTGGTTTACAATTGAAATTGTATAATTGAAATTTTTTTTAATTATTAAAATTTAATTATAATTGAAATTGTAAAAGTCTGTAGGCATAATACTTACTTCTGGTGCTCATACTGTTTTGTTCCATCATTCACCATAGCCATGATATAAGGGTTATTGTGCTGCAAAATAGAAAAACAGAGTTTATAAATACATATGAAAATTTTATATCCTCAAAAAATGTCAGTAGTGAAACCCTTGAGAGCATTTCTTTAAAATATCTTTTACATTATCAACACATTTTGGAAGTGGAAACCTTGACCAGAGCCACAATACATCAATATTTTAAGTTTGAAATTTAGATTTCATGAATGAAAAATCTTGTTTTTGTTTTTCTGTCAGTTTTCTTCAGGTTCCCCTCCATGTATTATTTCAGGCAATAATGGGCACCAGAGTAGAACCCCCAACATTCTATTATTTAGCTGGATAGCTTCCTCACATTCGAAAGAATCCAAAGTCCCTGTCAGAATGATGTTATGTTTATTAATACGCGAAACAGATTTTACATAGAACCTGGTCAGACACTGCACGGATGTCATTTTACCCTGTCTCTATAATACAGACAAAGGCTAATCACATATTTAAGCCGGGTAAAAGTTGGCCAACAGAAAACATAACATTTTAAAGGCTTAAGGTCTAAATTTCAAACTTAAAACATTGAAAGACACAATCATGAAACATTATAATTCAACTTTTATGCACAAAAATTTAATACATAGCTTAATATGTTAAAAATACATAACAGAAAACATATAGTACTAAATTGTTAGCAGTTAGTCATCAAATAAAGGTTTTAAAGACTGAAATAAAACATTACAAACACAATGGTTCAAACACCATGTCTATCAGCATAATAAAATTGTTATTAGAATTTCTTGCGTACTTGTACAATTCCTATGTTGTTAAATAAAAAAAAAACACACTTATGTGACATATTGATTTTGTTTGTTTAGTATGATTTAAAACGCCTGATAATTTTTCAGCACCTGAAAATGAAAATGGATTAATGTTTGTGTATGCAACCTTCCCCTTATATACGGTAGGTGCAGAAAATTATACATCACATGTACATGTATAAAAGCAAAAAAAAAAAAAAAAAAAAAAAAAATTATATTTTTCTTTAGTTGAGTCATTATTTGAACCAAGGTCATATACCAGGGATCACGTTTCTAGGCAACTTGGGCCAAATAGTTGACTTGTCTCTCTCAATTCCGCCCACTTTGCTCAGAAAAGTAAAATCCACACACACACTGACTTTCCAGCTTTCCTAAAGGACATAGGATGCCAAACAATTGATCTTAACAGCTCACAATTGAGCACATAGTGCTCAGATAAGCTTAAAACAAAAGCTATTATATTGAAGAAAAAGAAAAGTAAAGCTCTGTTTTAGCTATCATAATTTGCAAGTCCTACAAGTGTTAAGTAAGCCAAATTGTATAAAACTAGTTAATATACATTTTCTAAAAAGCTAAGCAGAGAGTTAAAGTGTCAATACAGGCACAGCTAAAACTATAAAACAACATGACAAGGTGTCAATAAAGGCGGAGCTATAAAATAAAAAACATGACAAGGTATCAGAAGGCTGGGCTTAGACTATGAAACAATATGATAAAGTATCAATAAAGGCAGAGCTAAAACTTTAAAACATGACAAGCTATCAATAAAGGCGGAGCTCGGACTATGAAACCACATTATTAGTTATCTATAAGGTGGAGCTAAAACTATAAAACATGACAAGGTGTCAATAATGGCAGAGCTTGGACTATGAAACCACGTTATAAGTTATCAATAAAGGCAGAGCTAAAACTTTAAAACATGACAAGCTATCAATAAAGGCGGAGCTTAGACTATGAAAACACATTATGAGTTATCAATAAGGTGGAGCTAAAACTATAAACATGACAAGGTGTCAATAATAGCAGAGCTTGGACTATGAAACCAGGTGATGAGTTATCAATAAAGACAGAGCTAACACTTTAAAACATGACAAGCTATCAATAAAGGCAGAGCTCGGACTATGAAACCATATAATGAGGTATCAATAAAGGCGGAGCTAAATCTATGATATAACATGACAAGATGTTAATAAAGACAGAGCTAAAACTATGGAAGTATTCAAAAGTTAACTATGATTGTACAACAAGAGTATATAAACATCCTTAAACATTATATCCTAAGAATGGAAGAATAGACAAAGATCAGCAAGCACATAAATGCTGTCTGATTCATTCAGTACATTTTTCTGAAAACTTTCCCAAAAATTGATGAATGATTTAGTGGACAAGTCCATTTAAAATATTAATGGTGGTACAGGTTAAGTTTCTGTAATGTAAGAACTGTAAGACATTTTTTTGGCAGCTTATCGAAGGTTGACTGCAAAACTGTTGTTAAGTCCTTCATTTCATAACAGTTACTGTAGGTTTGCAGTCAACCCTTGATATAAAGATATGTCACAAGATATGTCACAAATAATTGTTTTTTTCTTGTAGTATACCATTAACGTATGTGCATATTTTTAATTGTAGAATAATAATAGACAATTTATGGATACAAATAAGGTTTACTTAAGCAATTAATTTGTTTTTTATGGGCTTTTTTGTTGTTTTTTTCTTGTGCAATGTTGTCAATACAATATGATGTTCAATTTTTAGGGGTCAATCTTAAAAACAACAACAACAGCAGGGATATTGGACACACTTTGCTTATCAGCAAAACTAGAAATGCTGATGTGAATAACAGCAATCAAAGTACATTTTTGTACTTCCTGCATAAATATACAAATAAATTTTCACAATAAACACTCCTTGTAAAAATGATGAAATAATTTTTAACCAAACTAGCACAAAGTTTTTACTTTTTAGAGAGAAAAAAAACAACATACAAAATATGCAGATAATTTGCAAAATTTGCAAGAAAATATTGCTTACACAAAAAAACAACAGCAAGAACGTATCTATAGATTGTTGGTGACAAATTGTCTTCTATGCCATTTTGTATATAGATAGTTGATAAGAAACTGTCTATATAGATAGTTGATGAGAAACTGTCTACGTCATTTTGTATATAGATAGTTGATGAGAAACTGTCTACGTCATTTTGTTTATAGATAGTTGATAAGAAACTGTCTATATAGATAGTTGATGAGAAACTGTCTACGTCATTTTGTATATAGATAGTTGATGAGAAACTGTCTACACCATTTTGTTTATAGATAGTTGATGAGAAACTGTCTACGTCATTTTGTATATAGATAGTTGATGAGAAACTGTCTACACCATTTTTGTTAATAGATAGTTGATGAGAAACTGTCTACGTCATTTTGTATATAGATAGTTGATGAAAAACAGTCTACACCATTTTGTATATAGATAGTTTGATTGAGAAACTGTCTACGTCATGTTGTATATAGATAGTTGATAAGAAACTGTCTTACGTCATTTTGTATATAGATAGTTGATAAAGAAACTGTCTACGTCATTTTGTTTATAGATAGTTGATAAGAAACTGTCTATCATAGATTGATGAAGAAACTGTCTACGTCATTTTGTATATAGATAGTTGATGAGAAAACTGTCTACACCATTTTGTTTATAGATAGTTGATGAGAAACTGTCTACGTCATTTTGTATATAGATAGTTTGATGAGAAACAGTCTACATCAGTCATGATAGATAGTTGATGAGAATACTTTGATAGTTGATAGAAACTGTCTTACACGTCATTTTTGTATATAGAATAGTTGTTGATGAGAAACTGTCTACACGTCATAGATAGTTGATGAGAAAATCTAAATACGTTCATTTTGTATATAGATAGTTTGATGAGAAACTGTCTACCAACGTGTCATTAGTTGATGAGAAAAACTGTCTACACGTCATTTTGTATTATAGATAGTTGAATGAGAAACTGTCTACACATTTTGTTTTATAGATAGTTGATGGGAAACTGTCTGTACGTCATTTTTGTATATATAGATAGTTGATGAGAAACTGTCTACGCCATTTTGTATATAGTAGTTGATGAGAAACTGTCTCGTCATTTTGTATATAGATAGTTGATGAGAAACTGTCTACACATTTTGTATATAAGATAGTTGATGAGAAACTGTATCTACTGTCTACGTCATTTTGTATATAGATAGTTGATGAGAAAAACTGTCTACACCATTTTGTTTATAGATAGTTTGATGAGAACTGTCTACAGACATTTTGTTATATAGATAGTTGATAAGAACCATTTTGTATATAGATTAGTTGATGAGAAACTGTCTACGTCATTTTGTATATAGATAGTTGATGAGAAACTGTCTACGACGTCATTTTGTATATAGATAGTTGATAGAAACTGTCTACTCATTTTGATGATAGTTTGATGAAAAACTGTCTACGTCATTTTGTATATAGATAGTGATGAGAAAACTGTCTACACCAATTTTGTTTATAGATAGTTGATGAGAAACTGTCTACTACGTCATTTTGTATATAGATAGTTGATGAGAAACTGTCTACGTCATTTTGTATATAGATAGTTGATGAGAAACTGTCTACGTCATTTTGTATATAGATAGTTGATGAGAAACTGTCTACGTCATTTTGTATATAGATAGTTGATGAGAAACTGTCTACGTCATTTTGTATATAGATAGTTGATGAGAAAGTGTCTACGTCATTTTGTATATAGATAGTTGATGACAAACTGTCTAACAACAACATACACTACAACAGTGACACTACAAAACTTTTCAGAAGATTGCATTCTTGAAATATAATGGCAAAATTTCAGTTTCTGAATAAATCTTTGCAAAATCCAGGCAATTATTTAAACAAATTAGGTCAATGACTATTTTTACCACTGTTACTGCAGTAACAGCTGCAGTTGCTGCAGATAAGGTGGTTGCTGAGAAAATGAAATCTAAACAAAATCAGGTCAATAGCTAATTTTACAACTGTTGCTTTCCTGAGTAACAGGCAGTTGCTATGGTAACAAAGGTTGCTGCAACTAGTAAAGGTCAGCTGCTACAGTAACAAAGGTTTGTTTGCAGCATTTAAAACATTGCTATGGTAATTAAGTTTTTTGAGCTAGTAAAGCGTTGTAGGTAAAAAAGGGTTGCTGCAGCTAGTCACAGTTGCGATATGGTACAGTCCAATCAACACAACAATGATGTATAAATCTGTCAGCTTGCTCGTTATTCTGATATTTGATCTAGGATATTCACAATTGCTGCCATTACGCTTAAAGATATATTAAGCAAATAACAATGAAGTGAACAAGAAAACTGAAGTTAGAACTAAATAACAACACAAACTTACTCTTGGTTTCCCGGAGTGTGCTGCGGCTGCCTATATAGAAATAAATGAAAGGAAATGGTCAGACCTAATGGCTTACTCCTGCAAGCTGTTATCTTAACAATCTTAATACTACCTCTAACATCTGAAATCATGTATAAAACTGAAGGAAAGTTACATTTCCCCTCTTCGGCTTTGAGTTAAGCACTAGTGTGCTCCCAATATCCCTGCTGTGATGCCTTCTACATAATTACTCAGGTATAAGACAATCGCGGTCATAAGACTATGGTTTACTTATAATCAGTAAACTAAATAGCACTTAGACTTTACAAGGTACTTTCCCATGCATAGGACTAAACTAGTTATAAGGCTTTTTCATAAATGCACTAAGGCTTTTTTTTCTCATGCAAAAGACTATTTTGGTATACCAAATAATAACACCACTTGTATAAGCATTTACGTCATTCCATGCATAAGACTAGATTGTTTAGGACCACAAAACTGTTTCACATTTAAGACTTAAGTATCTCTATAAGACTATGTTAAGTTATTATTCAGCCATAACGAGACAAACAGTATGTAAAAAATACAAGACAAGAAACAATTTTATAAAATTTTGCTTGACATTCAACCTCCATGATAAGTAATATGATGTTAAAAAAGTGCATTTTAAATGTAAATAAATAATTTCAAATGAACATCAATATTAGGCTATGAGCATCATTTTACCTGATTGTTCACTGAATTATCTTACTTCTCTTTTTTAAGGACAATATATAGTACAACAAACTGGACACCATTAATAAAATGCTAAACTTACAAAAAGAAAAAAAATTGACTTCCAGAGTGGGATCATTTCACATGAATTATATAACAGTAATAACCAAACAAAAATTTAACAATTTTTTTTTTACAAAATTTGAGAAAATTTTTTTTATAAACACTCAGCCATAGACATGTATCTACTTAACTAGTACATAGCATGTTTTGCAGAGAAATTACTGAAAACTTAATTCAGTCATAAAGGGAAGCAATAGACATAAAGGGAGGTAATAATTAAATGTTCATATGTCATAATGTGTCTACATCATGTAATAATGATGATGACCACTAGATTATAAATCTCTGGTTTTCAAAAATTAATAGGTAACATTTGTAAAAATATTAGGGGGTCAAAGTATCTAAGAATCCCATTTCATACAATTCAATTTGTGACAAAAGTATAACTTCTAAAAATAATGAAACAGAATGGGTTTAACAACTGAACCCTGTATTATACTAGATTATAAAATTATAAATGACCTTTCCAATGATTCAATATATGTATATATACAGGATTGTAAGTATGTTTGTATACATGTACCCTGCCAGCAAGCGTTATCTGATTTAGTTTAACCATGACACAGATGCATTTTCTGCCATGACTAGATACCCCCTGCCAATTATAATATATCTGACAGAACTATAACATATGAAGCCAAATGAAAAATGATTTCAGATTCTTAGTTACATTTATTTCAAACTTTTGGGCAAAATTGCAAATCTAAGACAGAGATTAAAAAGATAAAAAAAAAGCTTCATAGAGCAAAACAATTATTGAAACTCTGGATCAACAATGCTTTGCTTTAGAGATTTAATGTTGGAAGAAAAAGTTTTGCTTTAGAGATTAAATGCAACTTTGTAGATTAAAAAAGAAACAGAAACTTAGAGATTAAAGTATAAATTGCTTTTAGGTTTAATGAAAATTTGTGAACTTTGCTTAAAGAATATTATAATTATGAAATCATGCTTGAATAGGAAATGAAATTTGCCAAGAGATAAAATGAAATTTTGCTTAGAGATTTACACATCTTAATTGTAAGGACCTTATTCAGTCATATGGCTGAGTATTTATAAAATGGCTGAAAATAAGAATCTAGAAACATAATTCAAAATGGCTTTTCATATATTACAGTAGTTTCAGTGACTATATGTACCGGTGCATGAGGGTTGTTCTGTAAACAGTAAAAGATAAACAGTTGTAAAAAACATCAATGAATTTTAGCAAATATTAGTGACATACTGGGGATATTGAAGGAGTGTAGATTTAATAGTAAATTAATTACAGATGAATAAAATCATAATATGCCAGCATAACATTGTGTTGAATAAATTTAGTATTGAAACTACACAAATACAATATTCTATTTATCACATATATACAATAAGAATGGTTTACAGTCAAAAGAGTTGTTTTCCGTTGGCACACCTATAGTATTATGCCAACATCAATGCTATGTGCGTATATATCGCATTATGACATCACATTAAGTGTGATTACACTAGTGTAATATCATTTTTATGAAATGGATTTATTACACTCCTGCGCCTTGGTTTATGTGATAAATTTTAATCAGTAAACTTTTACACACTTTTGTTACATTTGATTTAATCCTGTGTATAAATAAACAGTCATTACTAAGGGTGTAACGGTTTACCGGTATACCGATATATTGCAATATGAAAAAAAAATTTTGTACCGCAGTACGATTTTTGGAAATCCCGTACTTTATAAAATTCATAATTTTCAATAAATTGCCTTCTAATTCTGTACAAATTTCGCATAAAATCTTTAATTGGCGAATTTTATTAGCGCCAACATAAGATAACAAGGAACATCGCAATGCGATGCAACCAGGTTTTCAGCAAAATATTTCACAGAAGCTTTGTCATGAAGGGGCATTTGTTTTTTTAATGAACCTTTTGGAGGAATTTATGGCTTTTTAATATTCCTCAAACAAAAATTATGAGAAATTTATGTTTGTCTATTCTCCTTTTTTTCCAAATGTTTTAGAAAGGTAAACAGTACTTTATTTTTGCTTAATTTGCGCTCTCTTGTCATTTTCTTTTGTCAACAATTATTGGGCGTTGTTGGTGTTTCTGGCGATATCAAGAAAAGTATGTTATCAATTTTAAAAAAAAAATACATTGAATGATGTCTTGGAAGAAAACATGGAATTAAGTGAGCCGCCAGTCGGCACTTGATGACAAAGCTTTCTGTTTGAAAGTTTTGGTCAAAAAAATCCATTGAGAAATGTAGGAGAAGTTGCGCACTGTAGAAATTGTTCACTATATATTCTGTATAAGGAAAATATTACCAAAGGGCCATAATTTCGGTCAAATATTATCCAATCACAAAACCCCGACAATATGTGCCAGGCACTTGATAACAAAGCTTCTAAGAAAGTTTGGTCAAAAATCGTTGAGAAATGTAGGAGAGGAAATTGGCGACAGAAGAAATTGTTCACTATATATTCTATATAAGGAAAAAAAAAACAAAGGGCCATAATTAGGTCAAATATATACCAATTGCAAAACCCTGGCAATATGTTCAGGGCACTTGATGACAAAGCTTCTGAGAAAGTTTGGTCAAAATCCGTTTGAGAAATGTAGGAGGAGTTGCGCACAGAAGAAATTGTTCACTATATATTTTATATAAGGAAAAAAAAAACAAAGGGCCATAATTAGGTCAAATATTATCTAATCGCAAAACCCCGACAATATGCGCCAGGGCACTTGATGACAAAGCTTCTGTGAAAGTTTGGTAAAAAATCCATTGAGAAATGTAGGAGGAGTTGCGCACAGAAGAAATTGTTTACGCCCGCCCGCCCGTCCGCCCATCCGCCCGCCCGCCGCGCCGCCGACATACCTCAATCTAATAACCAAGTTTTTTCCTTCGGAAAACCTGGTTTAAAAATATCTAAAGCGCAACTAGTTTTGTTTATCAAATTGTGTGACACTTTACTTTCTATTTATTCCTTACATTTTCATTAAGTTTCTTATAAGAATATATACATATAATAATAATATATAATGTTACTCCATCAAAACATATACACAACAATATATATTGCAATATATTGCAATACGCTTCGACAGAATGGCAATATATTGCAATATGGTTTTTGCTGTATTGTTACACCCCTAGTCATTACTCTCTGGTTGATAGAAATCATGTAAGGCCAGCCTTAAAATAATCTTTTTTTCTCTCCCTGCTAGATGGATAATGACTGTGTGGGTAGGGTAAGTAAGCCATGTGAGTAAAATTTTCTTTTTCATACAATATTTATTTTTTTTCACTTAACATTTATATTGGATTTATATGAATTTCTAAAATTGTGAATGCTTAGCATCTGTTAAGAGTTTATATAGAACCAATCTTTCAGGTTATTTATAAAGTAATGACATGAAACGGCCAAAAAGATGTGAATTTCATTGCCAGACCTACAAGAACACAGCAGTCAAATAAAATTCTAACCACAGCAAACTCATTAATGTCAGCTATGTATGAACATTGCAGTGGTCAAAGAGTCTTAACTTTCTTATCTCTATGGAACTACGACTTCTTAACTATTTTATGTCCTTATTTATCAGACATATTTTTCCAAATTCAAAGAGGGTCAAAACTCCAGACAGCAGGTCTTTTAAGGGAGAATAAAGCTTGAACAAAAGCCACCCTTTTCAATTTCTTTAAATGCAAAGACTGCAGACTTGAATGAATTATTGCAATCATTGGAGTGGTGGCTTAGTAGTTAAGGTGACCGCCTCTTAACCAAGGGGTCATGGGTTCGAGCCATAATCGGGTAACAACCCGGTTTCTTTATGTGACACCAGTTCTGGTTGATTCCGGGAAGCAGACTCAAAAGTGATTTATATAAGCTGCAAGAACTTGTTTTGCAATCAAGCTTAAATAAATATGTTTAAACCAATTGAAATATTAAGTGGAAAGTGCAAGTAAAAGTACTTCAATATTTCTGTAAAAAAAGTCCTCTTCATGAATGATTGTGCAAATATTTAACCAAAATTAAATAAAAATACGGAGATAAAATTTATATATCAATTTTAATTCAACGAAATTTTTGAAAGAAAAAAAAACACCCAGTCAGTCCGATCACAAACATATTCAATTATAAATACCAATATTTATTCTTAACATTCCAAGTCAAGAGTAATTTCATTTTCCCAAAAGTTCCCATATTTTTCCAAATTCTCAATTAGTAACTTTATATAGCCTTCTTAAAACTTTGTTTTTTTTGGTCATTTTTGCACAAACGAGGATCCTGGAAAAACGGAGTGAGAGAATGATCTGAAAATTTGCACACAAGTTCTTGGTCGAGAGACTTCAGACCTACATCAAATGATAAACAAATCTGAGAAAAATACTTCCATCTTGTCAAATAAATAACCTTTCAAGCATAATAAAAATAGTCAACATTGTGTCATGATTGTTTGTGATCAGATTGGACAATAATTCTGGTCTTGGAAAAAAAAAGGTATAAAATGTGCAGCCAATGTAAAATAAAAATAGTGTTTTCTGAATGTTCGAAAGTGATTGATGTTTACCGCCGAGCCACGAGGGTATTTTGTTGAGCTTTGCCGATTTGTGTCCTAAAAGTTTATCACATTAGATAAACATCAAAGTAAATACTGAACAGATAAACATCCAAGTAAAATACTGAATAGATAAACATCCAAGTAAAATACTGAATAGATAAACATCGAAGTAAAATACTGAATAGATAAACATCCAAGTAAAATACTGAACAAATTGAAGTATTGAAGTAAAATACTGACCAGATAAACATGGAAGTAAAAATAGTTAACCGATTCATAAACACAAAAATTTCCTTATCATTCGTAACAAGATTTTGAATTAAAACAGAAATACCAAACGATGACTTTCTGGCTAGTTAAGGATAATCCATCATTTTTAAAGTTGTTTTTTTAAATATAAATATATAACATGATAATTTTCAAATGTTGAAACAAAGCCTTCATGTAGTCTGACTTTGTTGAATTAGTTTCATTTTCCAACAGAAGTAAAAGCATAAAAAAAATTCAAACATATCTTTACATTTAAGCCACAGTTTACAAGTAGGAAGTCGACAAAATATATCAACATCCTGACGATGTGCACACTATAACAGGTACTCTCTTAACTTCCATTTTATGAAATTGAACAAGAGGGCCATGATGGCCCTGAGGTCGCTCACCTGTATATAGCCCCCCCCCTCCCCCGGCCAATTTTTACCCAAGGGCTTTTATTTGAACAGACTTGGTAGACACCCATAAGAAGATGTTTCATGCTAAACATCTAAGTTCTAGCTCATTGGGTTTTTTAAAAGACGATTTTTTAAGTTTTTACTGTACACATATAGTTAAAAACAATAACACCCCTGGGACAGGGCCACTTTTGACCAATGGGCTTTTATTTGAACAATCTTTGTAGATATTTACTTAAAGATGTTTCATGCTTAATATCTAAACTCTAGCTATTTGGGTTTTTTCAAAGAAGATTTTTAAGTTTTTGCTATACACAAATAAGGAAAATCAATGACCCCTGGGGCGGGGCCAGTTTTGACCCCAGGGCTTTTATTTAAACATACTTGGTAGACACCCATTAGAACATGTTTCATGCTAAATATCTTAGCTCTAGCTTTTTGAGTTCTTTAAAAGAAGATTTTTTAAGTTTTTACTATATGCATATAGGGAAAATCAATGACCCCCTGGGCCGGGGCCAATTTTGACCACAGGGCTTTTATTTGAACAAACTTGGTAGACACTCATTAGAAGATGTTTCATGCTAAATATCTTAGCTCTAGCTCTTTGGGTTCTTATAAAGAAGATTTTTTAAGTTTTTACTATATGCATATAGGGAAAATCAATGACCCCCTGGGGCGGGGCCAATTTTGACCCCAGGGCTTTTATTTGAACAAACTTGGTAGACACTCACTAGAAGATGTTTCATGCCAAATATCTTAGCTCTAGCTCTTACAGTTCTTTAAAAGAAGATTTTTTAAGTTTTTACTATATGCATATAGGGAAAATCAATGACCCCCTGGGGCGGGGCCAATTTTGACCCCAGGGCTTTTATTTGAACAAACTTGGTAGTCACTCATTAGAAGATGTTTCATGCCAAATATCTTAGCTTTAGCTCTTAGGGTTGTTTAAAAGAAGATATTTAAAGATTTTTCTTTCGGTTGCCATGGCAACCAGAATTCTGCATGGAATTAAATTCTTTGAACAATTTTTAAAGGTGACCACCAAAGGAACATTCCTGTGAAGTTTGGATGAAATTGGGTCAGTGGTTTATGAGGAGATGTCATTTAAAGCAAAAGTTTACGGACGGACGACGGACGGACGCCTGACGAAAAGCGATCACAAAAGCTCACCCTGTCACTTTGTGACAGGTGAGCTAAAAATTGCGAGCGAAAGATAAAATCACTCACAATGTTCTAAATTCACTCGCAGTTTGCGAGTATGCGAGCTGAAATTTGAACCCCGTACCATACCTTATATTTCTCAAGTTATTCAAGGTTATGTAACAAATGTGTAAAAAAACAATATAATTATGTATCTCTTTAAGTATGATTAAGACTTGTTTTAATGGTTAAACAGAAGATATATAGTGAAAGGAAAATTTCATGAGTTTGCAATTCTGATAGTTTTGTATCACTGTTGTTGCACATGTTATGTTGTATATACCCTCGCCCTGAGTGTGGGCTTTGTGGGACAAAAACAACTTTGCACAATCAATGTGAGTAATACAACAGATTAGAATAGCAGTGTCTATTCCAGGATTCCAAAAACAGAGGGTATTTTTTATCGAAAGGTGAGAATTTATTACACTTGATGATCTTTTCCCTTCATTCTCTATGTAAAATTTCCCCCTGCCTCTGAAAAAATAGGGGGGAATTCTCAAAAATATGAGCGAATGCCCCCATCCCCCCTCCTAGAACAGACACTGGAATAGCATTGTTACTCATGTCATATTCCTTAGGTTATCTAAATAAATGTTAATATACATGTCTATAGTCAGGACAGTGCTAAAAGAAGAAGAGATTACTTTTCTATAACAGATTTTTACATACAAGTTTGTTTTTTTATACACATATACTTCTGATTACATTACAGTGTTTTCTCCCCTTATCTTAATGATTCCAGTTTGGAAACACATCTACTAAAAGATTAGGAAACCATCCGCTAAAACAGAACCCATCCATTTACATATATGTTTTCTTCTTGTAAAATGTTGGTGTATAAAGAATTATGTTTTATTCCATTGTGTAGAAAGCTAGTGGCTAACAGACACACTTTTAAATCTATTCCTGGAACCAACCAGTACTGAGCGCACTGTGTAAAGTTTCTTCTGCAAGTAAACAACTGCTCAGCCATAACAGGGTTTGAACCCACGCACATAACGCATTAACGGTCCTTAGATTGCTAGTCCGCAACGTTGCTCATAACTATTCAAAATTCACAATTTGACTTTTGTGAATACTTAGTATATTTTTTTCCCAATTTTCAATAACTTTGGTTTAATAAGAATCCGATTGGTTGAAAAAACACTGGATACTAAATCTATATTGCCTATACAGTACTGTTATTTTCTATACAAACTAAAAGTAGTCATTATTTGAATTTCAACACTGTGAGCATATTTACCATACAGGAAGTATACAATATACTTGTCTGGATTTAAATTTGTAGTAGTAGGGATGGCAAAATCATTTGTTTGAGTTGCGAAAGTTGTCCAACAGCCTGTGCAGACTAGTGGAAATTTTCAAGAATTGACTATATAATCATAAATATCATACGGACTAGTTAAGAAATACTTCAGATACAACTGACAATTAAGTCAAAATCTGATTTTGCCATCTTCGTAGAATAATTTCTGAAACTATTCACAAAAGCACAACAGTGTTGATAAATGACTAAACTTTTGTTGTTGTTTTTTTCTTTGTTTTTCAGAGAAAGAGTACAGTTTCTATGGTAACATATAAGTGCTGGTACTGTTACCCCTTTGCTTTGTTTAATAAGCTTGCCTTCCTCAAGGCGCTGGAAAACAATGTTATTTAAAAATCAATTCTATGTCAGTATCTTACAGCAAAATAGTGCCAAGGGAAGCAACTGGATAAGACAGTAATTTAGGAGGGGTTGTCTCCCTTGCACTAAAAGCCTGAATAACAAAGTTTAGTGAGTATAACCTACTCAGAAGTATTAATACATAAACTCATCTAATGCAAACTGCAAAATATGACATTCTGGGGAAAATCTCAAAGATTAATTACCAAGAAACTAACCCATTCTGAATTTGTTTTACAGTCTTAAATATTCAACACAGTCCATGTAACCTCTAAACTCCTTTTTTTACTCCAATATTTGTAAAAAAGAGGGTTGATTCCAAAAATGAATGTTTAGTGAACTAAAAATATTATTATAGTGTTTTTTTTCCTATGGACTATGGCACATAATTTTATTATTAATATTACATTTTGTATCCATATCCATATTAGATATGGGAAGAGCTGGAAATATTTATAATAGGGCTGGAAACATTCATATTCATCACAAGGGCAGATAACAATCATATAATCATTCCTAGCAGGACATCTAGCATATTTCTGGTTATTTATTTTGTGCATGTCACACAAACTTACCTGGCCATCATTGTCGAACGAGTCAAAGAGCACCGCCAGACCCTTCCAATAGTCGTTACTTCCGAAAACTGGACCCTCGATTCCTTTCATCTCTGTAAACCAGACTGCCTGTAACAGAAAATTTATTCATAAGATAGTCATGCTTTTCTTGGCTGATTTTATAGTCAATATCTGGTCTTTTATCTTATTGAAAACAGGATCTAGTTTTTCTATTAAATTCTAATGACAAAAATTATTGCCAGTGACACAGTAGTGCAAAATGGTGGTTGTTTTTATCATGAAATGAGTGAAATGTTTTGCACAAAATTTAAGGAAAATATTATGCTACAATTTTGCTATATTTTAATTATTTGGCACCCACAAATTATAGTGTATATATATAATTATATATATTCTTGTACAAGTAAACTTTCTTTTTCACTTTATTCTCAGATATTTAAAGAGAGTTCAATTTGGAATTGTAAGGATTATTAGGAATTATGATTGTTTACTTTCTCTGCTGGCAATATGATCTTATTTGCTATAAATGACACACCTGCTCCCAATATATGTTGATAAACAACAAATTGAATGATAAAAGAGCTGGTATGTATTCAACATCAATTTTAGCCGAAAATGTGATCTTTTCTCTTATCATTTTACATTTTTTATTTTCTTAGCTTAAGGACTAATACTTATAAAGAACAATGCATTAGTTATTGGGCATTGGTTTTATGAAATGTTATAATTGACAGTTTGACAACGGTCTTCTTTCATGTCAAAACTCCTTAAGGCAGAAAAACCTCAAAATCTATTTTGACTGATGTACCCTTGTCAACAATGTTGACTAGTACAGATAATTTACATTTTTAAATATACTTTCCTCTAGTAAAAAGCAACTGCCCTTTTCATACATTTTAAGGTGTAAAAAGTGGCATATTATTCATTTGTTTTAAGAATTAACCCACTGAAATAAAATTAATGCAAATTACAAAAAAAAATTTTAAATTGATTTTGAGGAGTATAAAAGTCTGTCTTGGAGGACAATTTTTTTTAAATTTTTTTTTTCTTAACTTGGGGAAACATCCTATATTCTGCCATACATTAAAAAATCTTATTCTATTTATTCTATCTGAAATGTTTTAAATACCAAGCCATCGGCTCCCACACGACCACGTCCTGTGACTTTGAAAACAACTTCTATAGAGAAATGCTCGAATGATGCTGCATTCTTTGTCCATACTGATCCTGTAATGCAAGAGAGTAACATATATTTAAAAGCTTTTTTTTTCAAGGATTATCTTTCTAAATAATCTTCTGTTAATACAAAACTCTGCTAGGGACCTACGATTTACTAGGTTATTGTGGGGAAACAGGGGCATAACATGATTTATCTAGTCTGGGGTTGGACAGTACCAACTTTTCCCCCCCTAAATTACACACATTTATCCCTAACAAGAAAACCTTTGAGAAGGTTAGCATACAGCACTCAAAATAAGGCAACTGTGCACATTGACTGAATGAATAATTAAAACTGTGATATTTTAGAATTTTTTTTATACAAAACTAACATATTTAACTCAATGGAAACTTCTGAAATTATTTCTGAAATGTGCATCCTATGAAAAATTAAAAAAAATATTTAAACTAGGATTAGGAAATATTTACATACCTTTTTTACTTCTTAATGATGGAGTTATTCTTATATTATCATCACTGGCAATGGCATCTGAAAAGAAAATACATGTTCATTTAACTGTTTGTTAATGGGTACGTTACGATACCGAAATCAACTTGATTTCGGAAAAGTTACCGAAATCACGGATTTATATAAATCCGTGCCGAAATAAACTTTTCCTTACCGAAATCAACCCTTAAAAACAAACTAGTTAAAATATTGCTATTATTTCTTCGTTATTTGATGAAAAATAGTGAAAAAGACTTTCACTTAAAAAATCTATTGAAAATATTTTATTTTAATGATGTTATTTACAAAAATGTAATTATTGAGTTACTTCCCTTTGTTCTAAACAACCCGTTATGTGTTTAGCATTACCGAAATCAACTCGTAAAAACCAAACTAGTTAAAATATTGCTATTATTTCTTCATTATTTGATGAAAAATAGTGAAATAGACTTTCAGTTAAAAAATCTTTTGAAAACATTTTATTTTAATGATGTTATTACCAAAAATGTAATTATTGAGTTACTAGCCTTTGTTCTAAACAACCCGTTATGTGTTTAGCATTACCGAAATCAGCGGTGAAGTTTAAATTATGTATATAATTAGTAGATAGTAGAATAGATAACTCTAGTAGAGCTCTATTTTATAGACATATTTCTGTTTTTAAGTTTCAACCATATCTAAATATTATCAATGTTGAACGGTTTTGTAAAGATCTCACTAGGTTAAGAGTATCATCTCATAGATTGCACATAGACCCAGGTAGATGGACTAAACCAAATAGTACACCATTAAATGATAGAAAATGTTTTTTATGTAATGTCTTAGAAGACTAATACCATTTCATATTAGAATGCATGTATATAATGATTTAAGAAAAAGTCTGATACCGCCACATTAGCATGTTATATATCTGCACGTGATTGTCGTGCATAACAATTTTCTAAATAAAATCGTATTTTTAAAAAGCTATGATCGGACTATGATGGAAAAATAAAATACTCTGTAATATGAGTTAAAGATAATTATAAATTTTGTACATGTTTATGTTTTATGAAGAAAAATATCCAACTTCAACCGGAAGTTTATGATTTTCTATTATAAATTTGAATACAGATATATAATTCGACTGCTCTAAAAATGTTCCATAAAAATTGTATAATGTATCAGGCAGTAAAATTGGAAATTGGAAAGTTTGTGTCTTTCTTTTATTGAACAGTTCAACTATATATTAACAAATCACTAACATATGTTATGGGGACTCTTTATTATAATATTTTTATATTTTTGTCATTTATTTAAATGTTTAATACGAAATAAACAGATGGTTCATTATAATCTTTTATCTTTAACATACAATATATGTCAACTGTACCTCCTGTCTTAATTACTTCACACCTTACTTAATACAGTAATACACAGCATGTCATATCGTACAAGTTGCAACATTTCATAATTGAAATTTGTCAGTATAAAGTGTTCCATTTTTTTCATCATATAAATATATACCAGTCATTCCATAAATTTATGCTGTTTACAGATATGAAATTTAAAATGATTTTAAATCGATCAACATAAAATCATTACTTAACACTTTTTCAATAAGTAGAATATGTAGTTAAGTATCCGGGACATCAAAAAATTGCATACATTTTTGGAACAACTGATATGCGATTTGGTAATAATAATATCAAAGCACCTTGTCTCATATACCGAAATGTTTTTTTACGGAAACGTTTAGCGACCACCCCTACAAATAATTTAAAACCGGTCTTTTGACAATTTATTTAATATAAAATTATATTTTTACCAGCTTACTAGATCTGAAATATGTATAATATAGAACTATATGCGCCGATGAATATTAAAGGATTGCGGTTAACGAGTATGTTAATTATGTCAACTAACACCTCCATTGTCCGAGCACGTGTATGCTTGCTCCTTATTAGTAATTGTGTTATGATGAATGGCTACCGCTACGTCTTTTTATTTTAATCAAATCATAATCATTGGATTTAAATTAAATACTGTGATAATTTCCAATCAACTATTTTAATAGTGATCTAAATTAGGCGAATAACTTCAAACACAGTTTTGTTTAATCTTGTATTTTGAAATCATTAAGAAACATCAAAGAGATGATACGCTGCAATGTTATCAGACTAAACATTGAAAATAAGCGATATGAATTCAAAGTTTAAAACTCACTCAAATACCTTTTTCATAGACTTCTGAAATTCATGCAAATATTTTAGGGGTTGTTCTCATCTTTGAAATGAAATCTGATTTGATTTCGGTAATGCAACACATTAATAACAAGGGAAGTAATCATGATCAGGGAATTCCCCAGGAATTTTTTTAAGCGCTACATTTTTTGAATTAGACGGGGGTGGGTGCGGGAGGGGGTGTTGACCCCCATACCGCATGTCGAAATTTTTTGCCATTTTAGGTGTCAATATACTGCTGTGGGCTGTTTTAAAACAAATAATGAAAGCTTTTCACTTGATAAACATTTTCTTAATTTTTATTATTTATTTGTTCCATATCCAACAATTCAAATAAATAAACAATTATATATAAACACAAGTTCACAACATGTGATCAACATTTATATGTATGTGTGTGTCCCATTTAAATGAGTATATTTCAGTTTTTTTTTCTTCATTAACATCATTAAAAGTGGGCCTGTCATCTAGGTTTGTTGTCCTTCCATGCCTTGACTGCCTTCTCAAAGTTGAAAGATTCTAATGGGGGTCCTTGAAGGGAGACGGCAAGAAGATAGTTTAGAACTTAAACAGAGAGACAATTCCTGTTTTCAGGCAGCTGAATCCTCGCTCACAATCTGAAATTAATAATCATTTATGTTAACCTCATGTCATTTATTTATTTTGTTTGTTTGCTATGAATTTTTGAAAATTTAAAACTTCTAGCCTGTTTAAACTTAACGAAGTCAAAAAAATTTATATTTGAAATGTTGAAAAACTTCTAGCAAAGTGTTACACATCTGCAACTGTCATTGGAATTTCATTAATGTTCAAGAATTAATCAATTTAATAATAATTACCTGCAGTAGAGGTTGGGAGGAGGAGACCCACAGCAGCAATTCTTTAAAGAGCTGGATGACTGGTAGAAAGGTTGCCAGTAATCCAGATCATGGTCTGGTCGGCTGACTGATCAATCCCCTCTAGACTGGCACGTACCTGGTGCCAGTGGCTGCGGCACTGCTCCATATCTACACCAAAGTGCCTGGCCAGCTCCTGTATGTCCTGACAAACCAATGCTAAGGGGCATGGACAGTTGATTGCACTTCACAAAGCTGTCCATCTGCAAAATTATTTTTTTTCACATTTTGGGGATTCAGTTAACAGAAACAGTTTACAAGATATTTTTACTCTTTTTTTTCAATTAAAAAAGAAAATGACCAATGTCTCTTAGTCTAAGTGGGATTGTTGATGTAAAGTTTTTGTTGTTGTTTTCACTCAGTTGCAAGTTGATAATAAACAGTCGTAAATGTTTTCAATGTTAAAGTAGCCATCAACCAAATTTATTCTGAATATCTATGCAGTTTAATCCAAGTAAAATACGATTATCATGTATATATTAAATAGCAAAATGATCCTGAGACAGTTTCAACGACATTGCTCACAAAAACTCTTTAATTGATAGTGAACTAGGCTTCCCTTATTCATGTTAGACATATTATTTTTTGAAATCTTAATACTACAGTACTGCTTAGACGTTACGGTCGTAAGAAAGTGAAAGATGAAATTAAACATTACACTTATATCAAGACAATTAACCCATTCATCCCTAAATATCAAACTGTTATATCGCAAGTCAATTAATGCCAATTATACTATCAAAACAATAAAATGTATTTCACCTACCTGAAACATGTAAATATCACACATGCCGCGGTTCAATCTCATTAAAATCAGATCATCGTTTTTGCTCCGTTACTCTTCGCTACGAAGCGTAGGGTAGTGAAGCGACAGTTAGGATATGATTTTAATGAGATTGGCCGCGGTTAAATTGCACCCATCTCAATACACGGTAATTGACAACACCTGAAAGTGCACCAACAGTCGTCTGCAGACATCGATGACAGGTGTCTGTGACGTCACACAGTCTCAAGGCAATCAGTGTATCGGGTTGTGTATACGCCTCGGGTAATTATCTACACAGGACATGTATATTGGCTTGTTTATTTGGCTAATTGGGGTTAACTTATAGACACAATAGAAAGGAATATCGGTCATTTTTTAAAGCGCTATGATAATTTTAAGCGCATCGGGATTTCTTGTTCTGAAATTTTAGCGCATCGGTGCCGATGCGCTAAAAGCGTCTGGGGAATTCCCTGATGATATATAATATACATATCCGTCTATACAGGTACGTAAATACGTACCTGGTCTATAACATCATCATTTTTTATAATTAAATATTATTTTCCTATGTTTATGGTTCAGTTTGAATGATTATATATTAATTAATTAAACAAGATCTTTGAAAATGTTTATTTTAACTTTTACAAGCCGATTTCGGTATGGTAACATATATTTCGGTTCGTGACAAATCAGGGAAGTAATCTTGATATATAGGTATTTGTTTCTTATTTCATAATTATTAATTATTCCGAACTGATTTTTTGCATGAATGTCAAACTAAACCTATTGTAATACATTATAATGAAAAAATATAATAGAACTCTTAATTGTGATTTTACAAGTCGATTTCGGTATTGTAACATATATTTCGGTTCGTGACAAATCAGGGAATAATCTTGATATTTAGTTATTTGTTTCTAATATCATTATTAATGATTATTTCGAACTGATTTTTTGCATGAAAGTCAAACTTAACCTATTGTTATATATTATAATGAAAAAAATATAATAAAACGCTTAATTGTGATTTTATAAGTTGATTTCGGTAATGAAAACTTGATTTCGGTAATGAAAAGTTGATTTCGGTAACTTTACCGAAATCAAGTTGATTTCGGTATCGTAACGTACCGTTTGTTAATTATGGAACATGAAATTGAAAGAAAATTTGATAAACTCTTCATTAAAGACAGTAGACATTTTTTTTATATTTAATGAAACTATGCGTTTATGAGCAATAACTGATAAGACGTTGAGCTTGACAAACTATAACAAGCCCGTATCATCTGATATATTGAACTACTAGCTGCATGCAAAAAGTTCAAGATTAAAAATGTTGTCAACATTTATATATATTATTATATCTCTTTAATCACCAGCTAATTCCCTACATTTACCAGTACAAGAAACATTATCAGATCACTAATCATAAAACAAAATTCTTTGCTTAAACATTTTACAAGTCTTAAAATAATTGCCACCAATTAAAATGCATAAAACAAACAATATGAAATATTAATGAAATATCAAATGCTTTATTTGCCATAAATGTTAATTAGACAAAAAACATATGGTTCATGCATACATGTATGTTTTGTTTACACGTGTACTTCCGGCAAATTAAAATTCACTTTACCTCCGTTATATTCCCAAAATGGGATGCTGTGGTCTTTCTGCACTAAATGTGGCCCTTTAAAACTGTATTTGTATTCGAATCTTATCTTTGGAAGCTCTGCATTTACGTAAATACATGCTAAAAACAGGAAAATCACAGAATTCCACATCTTGCAACCGTTCAGATAGAAAGCGGAAGTAATGTAAGCGCCCCCTAAAACTTCAAGGGAGGTAATTGAAGAGTAGTGGAAAGCTAAAAGTCGTTTTATTACCGTATCGTAAAAATGCACGGTTAATTTTCCCAACTCCCGTTCACTTTTAAGTATATTTTGTAATTTACTATTCACTGAACCAGAAAATTTCGTACAAAGTATTATATAAACATATGTTGCAACAATAGCTGAAAGTATGTTGAATAAATCAGGGATTTTTAATACTAATCGAAAGAGCTAAAATGTATGATATACAGTATTGTAAATAAGATATACTACTTAATATGTTACCTTCATGAAATAAAGTGTTTATTATTATATGTGAATTTAAATAGTAATTATACTTTAAATACTTTGTTTTGTTTAATTGGAAAATTATATACAAGTACATGTCGCATAAATTAATGAAAATTACAATAAACCGTTCGTTGTTGGGACACTAATTTAGAAAAAAAGGAGTGAAATGTGTGTTGAAATAAATTGCCCGAATGTTTTATAATAATAATGATGATGATGATAATGATTATCATTAGCATTATTATTATTGTTGTTATATAATAATTGTTCGACCCTCGGGAGATGTTTTGGTAGTTTAGCTCGGAGGAAGGTAGTCTAGCTAGTACTGGTGTAACTCTCCAGGAACGATGGTTAGGAAACTACCCGCCAATATGACTGAAATACTGTTGGGAAAAGGCGTAAAATGAAACAAACAAACAAACAAACAAAATATAATAATTGTTGTGTAGAGAATCTGTCTGCAAGTTTTGAGGATAAACTGTAAACAAAGGCATAAATATTGGAGGATCTAAATTGTTACCAAATTTAAACTATTTATAGAAAAAGAGATCATATTATTGACCAAAATACATACATGTATACTAGATTCAGACCGTCTGCCGGACAGGACCATGTACCGGACGATTTTTTCTATATTGACGTAACGTTCGATAAATTTCATTTGGTTATGAAATCTCATTGTAACATGAGCATTCTTTAGATCTGCCTGTACGTGTACTATATTCACAACATCGATGTATAATGTCAATGTCTTAAGATAATCTTAAGATAATCTTTAAGATAAGATAAGATAACCTTCATTTATAGTTGGATACAATAAAACATAATAACACTAGTCTAGGTATAAAAAGCTATTTCCGACATAACAGACTATCACAGTGTCCTTCACACTCGGCTTCGAACGAACTGCAGCGCATTAAATCACCACCTGTTTTTGAAAAACATTTCTCTTACCCCTTTGTGTAATTGTGGGCAAATTGAAACTACCCAACATTGTTTTTTCGACTGCTGTGCATACGATGCCGTCCGCAGAACACTCCTTCTTAACTTGCAAGACTTCAGCATAAACCTTCATAAACTTCTCTATGGTGACCCATCTCTTACATACCAGGACAACGTTATTATATTTAAAAATGTACAAAATTATATAGAAAAAACGAAAAGATTTACTTAGATCCATTCTAATTGAGACTAAATCCTCTCTCACCCTTTTTCTTCTCTTTTCTACTATTTTGTTTTCTTCTTTTATATATATTCTTACATTTTAGACATCTACTTGTAGTTAATCTATTCTATAAAAGTTTATATATAAATATATATTTTTATGTGTGTATAATTAATGCTTATTCCCTTGTCTAGTATATACTAATTATAAACTTATTTAAGACAAACCATATAGTTCGCCAAAGGAGAAGAATTCTATAAGACTTGTCTTTCATTCTCATCCTTTTCCATTGTGTAAAAATGTTTTGTTTGTTATATATTTGTATGTACATTATATATACTTTCGGGAATAAATATGTTTAAACTAAGAAACACTTTCATATATTTTTCTACATTTTATGACAAACACTTTCATATATTTTGTTACTTTTATGACAAACACTTTCATATATTTTGCTACTTTTATGACAAACACTTTCATATATTTTGCTACTTTTATGACAAACACTTTCATATATTTTGCTACTTTTATGACAAACACTTTCATATATTTTGCTACTTTTATGACAAACACTTTCATATATTTTGCTACTTTTTTGACAAACACTTTCATATATTTTGTTACTTTTATGACAAACTCTTTCATATTCATCTCAGCGCTACTTTCTTTAGGTGATATAACGCCATTTTATAAAACTCACGTTTGCCCTTTCTTAAAGGGAAACATATATATATATATATTCCCTTTCTGCCTTTAAAGTTTATGAACATGTATGAAACTCAAAATAATTGTGTAGGCAAAAAATCAGGCACATCAAATAAGCGTTAATTATTTCAAAAACAACAAGAAGAAACACAAGGAACACATACGAACATACACGCACACACAGTGTGAATATTTCTTGGCGTTTTGTCATATAATTGATATCATGACGTCATCCCACTATAACGACACCCTGTTGAGACTTCATGCAAGGCCATTCCGGCGATCTGGCTAGAATATGAAACCCCTTCGAAATTTGAATATCAAATTATATTTTAGCGAAAATCAATCAAAATCTAGAGGAAATCAGCAAAATTTTGAATCAAGAAAAACTATGAAAATAGCAAAGAGCGTTGTTCTGCAGCTGTTTTAAAGTACCATTCGTCTATGCTACTGAATTCTTTGTGCCTATACTTCAATCAAATGAGACTATAATACAGTGTATTTATATACATGTACGTCATTGTAAGGTTTGACTAAGTTTATGATAGATACTTATATAATTCTATTAATCTATGTATTACGTACAATACATTGCATATGTTAATAAAATGAACCCGCAGCCACAATATTTAGTCGTGTATTAAATAATGTCCGGTCACGTGTTTCCTCCCGCGCGCGCAAAAAAAAAAAGAAACACCAACCGATAAAGGATTACAAAAAATGTTCACTTTAAATGTCAGATGAGTAGCTAGAAGAATATTCTCCAAAAAGACAGACGTCCTTACATCATGGTGCACCACTGGCTTGGATATTGTTGTTTGAAATGCTCCATCGGACCAATATATATCCACTGGATCCAAGGTATTTTGTACGCCATTAATTTTTTCACGGAACACCTTTTTCCTCCTACAATATACATGTAATAAAAGAAGTGTTAATTAGCAGCTAAGCCATTAGGTCAATCAAATATTTGCAGAAATTTCACCAAAATCGGATTTACCTCCTTTTGCAATCAATAATATTTTGGCCAATCAGGACAAAGGAGGCAATCTCTTTTAAACCAATCAAAATAAGCCTTACAAAGGGGTGTTCGGATAGAAATTATAAAAAAACAGATCTTTATTTGCTAATAACAAACTTGTAATAAATCTTATGCAACCCAATGTGTGCGTAATTGATAAATAATAAATGAAAACAAAAAAGTTAAAATCAGTGATTCCACAATGAATTGGAAAATATGTTCCTGACATGCCTTTATCGCATGTGAGTATGAGAATTCTGTACCTATACATGTAAATATTAAGCCTATCTTTTAATTAAATCGTCTGTTATAAAAGACGGTACATCTTATAAACGTCTTGGTCCTTTTGATTTGAAATATCTTAATAGTTTTTTTAGGACATAAAGTCTTATCATGAAAAATTGACCAAAATTGAAAAACGTTTCAGGGTTTGAATAGCACAAAAATACGATTTTCAAATTATTTTTGAGTATTTATTAATTATTATCTTTCTGTTTTATGTGCCCAAGCTGATCCATGTTCGAACTCTAATCTCATGTTTTTAGGCTTTTAGACCTCAATGGAGTCCCTTTAATTAGTGTTATTAGGATTGGGCTAAATAAACCTACCGATAATTAGAGCTTCTGACACAATAAGATTATGCTCTGTGGTGTTGATTTTGTAGAATTTGTTGTCGTCCTGTCCACACAAGGTATCATCCTGAAAAATATACGGTATTCGGTTAGGGTCATTGATGTCTCACATTTTCGATCTATTCATCGAGAAGGGCGATAGAACGAAAAGACGGTAAGAAATGCGAAAACGCAAAAACATGTGTGCCTACAGCCCAGATAGTTTTTGGGTGGAAAAAACCCACAAAAAACAACAAAAACAACAACAACAACAACACGATAAGACGATAAGACGATACGCAATAGCGTCATTTCGATGAAAAAAGCAATGTTAATGACGCCATATCGTTTCGTGGTTTGGGGTCTTTGAAACACAGGCTTGCACATCTAGGCATGGTGTTTTCCCTATCTTTGCCCTTCTTAATGTTTTCGGCGAAACAACTATGGCCTTAACGTAATTCTGTGTAATGTAAACAAATACATGCATGCATAATTATAAAACACATGTCTCCCTGGGTAACAGTACATATTAGCAACAAACAACATTTTAATGTAATTTTTCACCAAACTGATTACTGCGAGGGGAGAGAACTAGTAACGTGTTCTTAAATGACTCACCCCTGGGGAATATTTGAAAAAAAAGAAAGAAAAAGATCGCAATAACACCCTGTAGTACAGTCCCTGGGGACCTTTTGTGTGCTAAAAATGGTCCATGGATAAATGTTATACCAATGTAAAGCTAAATATTTGAAGTTTACAAAAATTTTGGGTAGACATGTCAAATCATGGTACGTTTTGAGAAATCCAAGATGGCCACCAAGATGGCCGCCAAATTATTGAAAAATGGCTAATACGCATTTTATATGATAAAATTAGTTCTTTTTTGTATTTATTTTAGTATATATGACGTCACATATTCGGCGACATAGTAAAAAGTTTACGTGAGGTATAATAGATATGGTAATATATTAGGTTGGTCTATTGGACGTAAAATAATAGCTATGTTATTAAAAGAGAAATAATTATTCCAATTAGAAACAATATAAAGTATTGGATGAAAATTCATATAGAATTCCAGTAATATTATTATTGATGATAAAATTTATACACATATATTTGTTTTTTTATATAATTATAACCACCCCTTTTTCAGCTTTGTTTTTGGTCGAGGTCTCTCATTTAAAGAGATCACCAAAATGTGAAAGAGTAACCTGTTAAGTAGGGGTGATGACTCTCGAAGACTTTCCTCATTCATACATTTTTCATATTATTTTTTATTATCTCCCTTTGTTCCGATTCTACAAATAAGATGGAATTGACTAAAAAAGCATAGTTAAACATCAAGTTGGAAAAGAAGAAACGAAGAGACAAGCGGCGTAATAGATGACATGAAAACAGAAGACATAAAAACAGGCGAACTTACCTGGAATATGACTTTGTTATTAAGCTTATCTGGTGACAGTATTTTACAGAGCTCATATAACTGCTTCGTTTCAGCGTCTGTCAGTCGCTGATGACTTTTGTAATTTCTGTAATAAAGAGGTCTAGGTTAATATTTGACAGAATCCATCTTGTGATAACAAGGTCAAGGTTATTATACATGTATTCCATGTTTAAAATATGATAGTAATGTCTGCAGTATTTTACGTGAAAACAAAGAAGAAACAAAATGGTAATGCATAAATAAATATATAGATAAATATACAGATAAATATACAAACAAACAATAAATAAATAAATAAAAAAAATATATAAATGAAACAAATTATAAAAAAACGAAATGAATACACTATAACCAGATAAGAACAAGACAAATAAACTGACAATACACCCCCGCACTCCACATAGGCCAAACTAAAGCTGGAAATTAATTAAACTTTAGTTTACTGAAAGTAAACTGTATCAAAGTTGTTGTCTTTATACAACATGTACAGTGATTTACAATAAATCAATTAATTTCATTGCTACATTTATGTAATATTATGAACATATTGATATGTATACACGTATTTCTAAAAAATATAAATAAATATTGAAAAGCTCGTTATCTTATTTATCAAATTATATGTAAATATCTTAAAATATAAGTATAATGTCATACAATACAAAATACAAATAAATAAATATATAAATAAATAACATAATAAATAAATAAATAAATAAATAAATAAATAAATAAATAAATAAATAAATAAATAACATAATAAATAAATAAATAAATAACATAACATAATAAATAAATAAATAAATAAATAAATAAATAAATAAATAAATAAATAAATAACAAAAATACATAAACAAATAAGATAGAATGTTACATTCCTCAATTTCTGGATGTTTGGTATCGAGGTCATGTCAAGGACGTTGTAGATACTGTGCACATAGTACATGAGTCGTGCCTTCGGGTCACTGGAAACTTGAACGTCATAACCAAACTCTTCCACATCCGTTTGTCTACTTCCTACGACAGCAGCAGTCATTGTTCTGTTGATATGACAAAGTCATAATTAATGAGGGAATTTACAATATAGTGTGTCAATCTTTACAGCCTGGAAACATTGTATTCATACGCCACCTTTTTTTAACCTTTGTATGTCAATAGCGTGTTACCCTTGCCATAAGACCACAGGCCACAGTTATTTGCCCTTTGTTGCCAGAGGATATTGAATGAGTGTAAGTTCAATACAGAATTTATTGAACGAGTTGTATGAAATTATATTATACGAGCCTCTGGCGAGCTTGATATTATTTTATCAAACGAGTTCAATAAATTCAGTAATAAACTTACGAGAATTTAATATTCTATTTATCACATACCATAAATAAAGACCGTTTTAAGTGAAAAACAGTCATTTCTCATTGACGCGCCTATAGTATAACGCAAACATTTAGCGCGTCTTTACACTATATTTTTATAACGCAAATGACGTCACGTCAAAATATATGCACGGCCGTAAGTCGCAAAAACTGCATAGATGTGTGATAGAGAAATAGTTTCTATGTTTCATTCTGATTATTTAAGAAGTTTGTATTGAAAGACATCGCTAAAAAGTCATAATTTACAGAGTAGATATGAAATGATAGATAAATATGAATGTTGATGATAACATATACACACTGTTCAGTTTAATAGGGGCTTTGCCTGTTTACTAATGTCATGACAAAATATCTTTATACGCTGTTCATAAAGGTGGACATTTTGAAAAAAAGGGTAGCTGGTCAACTAGTCATTTATAGCACATACTCGTAGATCTATATTTGTCTCTCTCATAGTTCTACAAAGTTGAGCTATATGATTTTAGAAAATTGCAATTTCTTTCTTAGGCTATATAGAACGTATAGCAAAAATAACTGTGGTCTTGGGCCTTAAGCATTGGAAAAAGCAGGTAATCCAGCCCTTTTTCTGTGTCTTTGATACTAGTATATCAAATAAGCGTCAATATATTCACGAGCAAAAAACAATAATTTGATAACTTCTGTATCTTTATGATTTGGCATACTTTCCTCATGTTTATATTAGGTTAAAAAACTATGTTCGCATTCGTTATAAAAGCAGGATGTTTAAATTCGTTTATGAAATATTGACTGACAATAGATCATGATATATCAGCCGAAGTTTAAATGTAGAGCTTTTAAACTAAGTATTTACATTATAATACATTTGTACTATGTTCATTGATGTATAGAAAACTGTAAACTAGTGAAATATATTAATGTCCCGAGACTTATATCGTGAAGTAGTAAATATAATTTAACTAGTTTAATGCCCAGGGATTTTCATCACTTGATTTTCCAGGGATCCAATGGATGCCGGTGCTTAAATAATAGGGGTCCAACTACAAAGTCAAGTTTGGTTTATCATTAATTCAAGATGTCAAACATCAAAGTTAACCAGTCTGACTCCTTAATTAACCATGACACCATGATACATACTGACTATATCTTACATGTAGCAAACACGGCAAGAATCGAATGTAAGAAGGATTTTCATTGGTCATTTTAAATTACAAACTGAAATCTGGGAATCTCATTGGCCGTTATGAAATCAAATGAAAAGATAGTTCTTGCCATTCTAAAATAAAATATTAGGATAGCTAATTTTTTTATAGATTCTTCTTGTTTATAATGTTAAGCAATATTTATTAAGCCAGTACGTGTATTATATTCTTATGCACCCACTTAGATATAAGAGGAAAAGAATTGTGCATCCAAGAAGGGATTAAGTGAGTGAATGAATGCTGGACAGATCTGACCTCAGTCATCATTAATTATCATCAAGATACTTATCATCACTTTTATTCATCAAAGTCATTCATTATCATAAACAACAACAACATCATCATCATCATCCATAATTCATCATCATCATCATTATCGTCGTCATCATCATCATCATCATCATCATCATCATTAACAACATCATCATCAACAAAAACAACAACATCATCATCATAATAATATTAGTGATAATAATAAAAAAAAAATATAAATAATAATAATTATAATAATGATGATATTAATAATAATAATAATTATAAAAATGATGATGATAATAATAATAATTATAATAATGACAATAATAATGATAATAAACATCATCATCATCCATAATTTATCATCATCATCATCTCATCCATCATCATCATCATCATCACTACATCATCGTTATATTTATTATATTTTTTGCAGAAATTTAATACTGGCTGAAATGAATACTTCCAAAACAGATAAAGACAATTCTGTTCAAAATTGTAACAACATTTTGGGTGAGAAAAAGAACGAAGAAACGATTAAACAGTGTTATTATACTGTCTGCTTTCCATGTACATGTAGGTAGAACTACTTTATACTCACTCCATGGTTTGCAATTTATTATTCCTGTTAATAAATTCATAAAAATAATAAACAACAACAACACTTCAGATATACATATTGTACCACATCGTGAACCCCTCCCCCCTGTGCATACACCACCCTCTTCCTTCAGAATTTGATACAACAATAATCTTAATATTTTGTTCTATATCATACTTGGCTAAATTATGATTTATCATGAAATAAAAAGTTATGAATTTCTCTCAACAAAATGAAAGTATATGTTTTTCGCCAAATATGTTTATATTTTTTTTTATAAACCTTGACGTCATAGGCATTAGAGGATGATAATTAAAACAATCATAAAAATGTACTGTAACTAGCTATAGATCTAGAGTCAAACTATATTTTTCTACTTACAAAACAAGATCTTCACCACCTATAAAACAGCTTGTCTTCTTTCGGTTTTAAAGTATTTTAGATTTCTATCTAAACTATATATATAATTATGTTAATCACAAATCGAGAACAGGTTTTGCATGAATAACTGTTGGCAATAAATAAACTTCCCGGTTATTATGTCGATAGTGGTAGTAGCAAAACAGTTAGTGGTCTGTAACCGAAATCTTACTTATCACAAAAGTGTTTTTAGCTATTATTTTGCTGTCTGTGGATTGAAATGTTATTGTTTTTTTTAATATTTCAAAATTGATGAAAGAATACTTAGAATTAACGAAATTTATCAGAATATGTTATTGAAATCAAGTGGGGCGTGTGTGAAATCATCTACAAAACCTACTAAAAAATAGAAGCCAGGCCATTTTATTCTGTTTACATACAATATTCTTGTTAATTGTATATTAAATAACATAGACATTCTCTGTTACAAATATGTTAAGAAACGGCCACAAGGTTATGAAAGTAATAAACATGTATATATATTCATTGTTTTCAAAATTTTATAAAATATTCCATCAGGTATAGCTTTATACACTTTAAGGTGCCTGTATGATTCCATAATAAGAGCTCTTATTTAATGATGGTATTTCCCGTTGACACACGGTTATGCCCCTGTATGCCCCGTATGATTTTTTATTTATTTTTTAACTTCTCAAAGGCTTTTTTTATATTTGGTTTCCCGTTATAGTTTCCAAAACGTTACTCACTGTTCGACTGATGTACAGTGTCCATTTTTAGATTTTGGACTATACTTATTATTGTTTCAGACAAATTATGCATTTCTACTGTAAAATTCTACCAATCTGTAATAAGGTCTACTGAGTTATATATATTTTCCTATTAACTCAAAGTCACATATAAAAAGTTGTTGTAGGGAAACGGTTTACTACCATTAATTTTTATATTACATATATATAATAAAGTGTTTCTTATTCCTTTGAAAAATAATAATGTTTCACTTTAAACACGATCCCTGCTCCCGACATCGATCGTTATTCCTTCATCAGCGTACGTGCATGCTCTGGTACTTTATTTAGTTCATTTTGCAGAAAATATAACAATCGTTTACCTACTACACCCCGTACACTCGCTAACAGTTTTCCATCTACACCCCGTAGAAAACCGTGCTAGACAAGGCAAGATTGTATTTCGCATATCTTGCTGAAAGCAGCTCGAGTTGATGGGTCAACATTCAAATACAAGTAGAGGAAAGTCTATAGTTTTTATTAAAGACGGATTTTGATACAGAAAAGGCGTTTCGGGCTTAATTTCATGGTAAATATCAACATTGTTCGCAACAAATACGCTACAATTTATCGCCAACTTAACAAAAAGTATTCAATTTGCAGACAAAAGCAAATACTTCCCTAAAACCAGAAACATTCAGCTTCACAAAATTGTTTAGAAAGGAAAAATCGATAAAAATAAGTTGAAACATTACCTCGGTTGAACTCGACGTAAACCTTTTTACTTTCGTTTTCGACCTTTTGAGGGGCTATTTCCAGAGAACGCTGTACAACAGTGTTGTCACTTACCAACTTTTGCAATTAGTTCAATTATTGTAGTGATTTTGTATGAAAGTCAAAATACTAGTTCCTTATTTACATTTTGCTACTTTTATGACAAACAAATTCTTATTCAGCGCTGCTTTCAATGCTGTAAATTATTATTTTAAGGTCATGATTATTATTTAAACTTGATGCTGGTAAATGTCTTTTTCTCTTCATATGTGGCAATATTGATTATTTATAGTATGGTAGTGTAAAAAGTAATCCAGGCGAAGTATCTAGGGAAAATCAAAATTATAACAACACTCAAAATTTTCGTCTGACCATTTTATTCAAGGTAATTAAGTAATAAAAGTCCTTGGTCTATGCTACAGAATTCATTATGCCTATACTTCAATCAAATAGGGCCACAATACGTATATATACACCATAAAGCATTGCAAGGTTTGACTTAATCAAAGATAGATACATATATAATTTCATTATATACTTATGAATGAAAAATTGAAAAATATTGATGAAATAAAATCCATTTTTTTTATTTTCCGTATTTTCACTGTAAAAAATTTTTTTTCACTACAGTGAAACATATTTTCCGTAATTTTCAAATCTGTCTTGCCGGACTACTTTCTTCTAAATTCAGTCAATTTACAAAATTTAAGGAAAAGTCTTTCAAATTGTTGCTTTAAAAAAGAAGAGAAAAATGTATTTAATAAACAGAAAATTCAAGTTTTTTTCTATTAATACAGGATTTATTTTCATCTTGTGATATTAAAATTATCATATTTACTCGTGGCTACCGCCACTCATGAAATATTTATTTTCATACCACTCGATGAAAATAAATCATGTATTTATAGCAAAAAAAACAACAAAAAAACAACTAGTATATCCTCTATTTGTAAATCTATGTATAAATAATCGAAACCGCATTTTTTTGGTGAAATAGATTATGTCCGGTCACATGCTTCCTCCCGCGCAAAAGACCACCAACCAATACAAGATTACAAAAATTGTTCAGATAGGTAGCTACAAGAATATTCTCCACAAAGTCAGACGTCTTTACATCATGCTTCATCACTGGCTTGGATATTGTTGTTTGAAATGCTCCATTGGACCAATATAAATCCATTGGATCCAAGGTATTTTATACGCCATTAATTGTTTCACGGAACACCGTTTTCCTCCTGTAAGATAAAGAAGTGTTAATTTATTCTTATTATTTTATTCAGATAGAAGTGTTATATCTTATATACTTAGGATCAGTAGCCATTAGCCGACTTATCAGAGCAATAACCATAGCCTTTTAAAGTACCAGGAAAGTACCAGGAAAGACGCTGAGTACCGTATAATAAAGCCTCATGTAAGAGTTGTTCACAACCGTTTGTCATTTACCATTTTTAAAGATTTCGACAACATTTAAACAGGTTCGTTTTTTTCCTGGCATGCAATGGGGTTATTCATTGTGAAAGTTTTTTTTAATTCAGATAAACAAATTAACAAAGTGGTGTTTTCCATGGGAGGACCCGTTTATGTGTTTTTAAGAAGCTGAGGGTTCGAATCCCGCTCTTTCATGTGAGGAAGCTATCTAGTCGGCTTACGAAAGGTCGGTGGTTCTACCAATGCAGGTTTCCCTCTCGTGCCTAGTCTACAGTGCAAACCTTTTCCCAGTATCTTCAGTGGTCAAATTATCAGACAATTTCCTAATGGCAAAAATGTATTTAAAACAATCCTAATCAAACTGAAATTTTCGGCATTAAAACTGACAAATTTGCTGACTTTCATTCCAGTATGGTATCAGACATATGTTTTCACACATTTCATTGTCAAATTATTTTTGTGTGTGTGTGTGTGTGTGTGTTTTTTTTTAAAAAATATTATGCAAACTGGGCATGTAGAAATATTTTCTTTCCACACTTCAGCAATTTTACGGCGCAAAATTTCCCAAACTGGGCAAGGTACTTTTTCTCAAAATGGCTAGAAAAAGGCATCCAGTGACGGTGAAGCTCAAAGCCCCTCACCTACCCATAATATGGGAAAGAAAAAACCCAAAATGTTAAACAAACGAAAATCATTTATTTTTTAATCATTCAAATATTTCACAACATGGTTGTTGCACTTCTTGAGATATTTTTGTAAAAGTGTTCAGTACTTTACAAGATTAAGTACAATTTCTGAATGGGTAGTAATGTTCACAAATAACACAAAGGCCACGTGGCATCTCTTAAACCTCACAAGTGATATATATACTTATCATCGTTATCTAATTTGCGCAATTTTTTGCTTGCACGGGTACTTGATAAGAATCACCAACATTTCTGTAAGTTACGCCGGATATCTGAACTCAGTGACCGTAATCACTGGCGAAATGTAGATTGTTAATCCTTAGCCTACAAATGGCAAATTAGTCGTCACATGCAACTGGACGACGTTAGGGTCAATATCATATTAAGAACATGCCGTTTGGTCTGTACTGTTCACTAGTCAGTAAATATTTATTTTCAAATTTCCCCTACAATGATGAAAAAGATCTTTTTCCAGATTGAAAAATGAAAAAGTCCATTTAATTTAAAGCTGCATGCTACCACATGAGCCAAAATATTTCAAGAATATCAAGCTAGAGAAAAAAAGTATTATATTCGGAGAAAAAAAATAGAAATAAAAATTCAAGTACTATTTTATAATTGTTATGTGCAATAATAATCCGATTCTGCAGTACAGTAATAACCATCAATTAAGACCACCATTGGGACTGGGCAAAAGTGGTCTTAATTGCGGGGCGGTCTTAATTGTGAATATTCTTATCATTTCTTACACATTTTATGACCATGGTCTTTTATATTATAGTTTTGTGTGAACAAACAATATGTATCTTAACCTGCAAATGCAATATAAAAGTATGTTCTAATGTTACATATGATTGGGAAAAACAATTATTTCTGAAGAAATTTAATATCAAATTCTATTTGTTCTGATTTCAATATCAATTATTATATGATATTATAATTCACCCATCAAATAAAAATTTATTCTTCTCATAATTAATATGCTTTAAGCAACATTAAACCACTCTTTACTCTACTTTCTCACCTTATTTCATACAATATCCCAAAACCATAAAATGTTTTTGACACCTTGTGAAATCAAGTGTCATGCCTAAGAGCATTCAAGCAGATAATAACAACATAACAAGCAGATCAAGCTAGGTGTTGACTTTAAATCAGTGATCTCAATTTAGTGGGGTCAAATAAAGAATAAAACAAAGAATTTGGACTGAACCTTGTGGTCTTAAAAGTGGATAAATGAGGTGGTCTTAATTCTGGATCATGTAACCATCGACATAAAGAACAGAATATTCCGTTCTTATAAAAAATGGTCTTAATAGCGGGGTGGTCTTAATTCCGGGGTGGTCTTTTGTGGGGATTCTACTGTACTTAGCACCACCTTTCTTATATGTGAATAACGCAGTTAAGGCTATTTTTGCAAAAATGTTTATCTCATTTTGTTAAGTTACATGGATTGTAATAAAATATTACTTTGTTCACATCACAACATTTTGATTTCAAATACATTTTCAAAGTCACATTTTAAAGGTAAAGTGTTATTTTCCAAGAAAGATTATTCTGTTGACTTTGTTTGATTTTAGTCTCAATGTTTGTATAATTATGTCCCTTTGACCAGCTATGGTCACCTAAGGTAATATTTTGTTTATTCAGAAGTTGTTGGTCGCTTTTCTTACTTAGAAATTATTTTTCAAATATTAAGGTTTGATGAATTTGTATGTTTTGTTTATTTGTTCTTGAAAGTTATAATGTCAACTAAATAACGACTTAATTTTTAATACAGTTGTGGTTTTGATAAAAGTTTTTTTTGACGAATTAGTAATATTCTTGAGATACTTTCTTGTCTTACATCTCATATATGACATGATATACCTTAATATTTGAATAATAATTTCTAAGCAAGAATACCCCATAAACATGTCACAATGACAAACACAAAGAATGACCTCAGGCGACCCTAACTTTAGGAGGGAAACGTCATCGATGAACAGATACATTGTAGCTGGCTGGTCTAAGGGACATAATTATACAAACATTGAGACTAACATCAAATAAGGTTGACAGAGTAGTCTTTCTTGGAAAATAAAAATCAACCTTAACAACATCACTATTATGAAAATCTGGAGGTATGTTACTATTATTAATAATATATTTAGAGAGGTAAGGGCTATCTATATAAACATACCGATAATTATAGCGTCTGACACAATAAGATTATGCTCTGTTGTGTTAATTTTGTAGAACTTGTTGTCGTCCTGTCTACACAAGGTATCATCCTGTAAAAATATACGGTGTTCGGTTAGGGTCATTGATGTCTCACATTTTCGATCTATTCACCGAGAAGGGTGAAAGAACGAAAAGACGGTACGAAATTTGAAAACGCGAAAATATGGCGCATTTCTTAAAGTCACACTTGTGTGCCTGAAACCCTGATAGTGTTTTGTGTGAAAATGCAATAAAGATACAAAATATATATAGCGACATTTTGATGAAAAAGTACAATATTTATGGTGCTATAGCTTGTCGTGTTTTGACGCCTTTGATTTATATGCATGTTTGCACATCTTGGCATTGGGTTTCCCCGGTTTCTAATCGCCATATCTTCACTATTCTTAATTGAACAGATCGAAGTTTTTGGTGAAACAACTGTGGCCTTAACTGAATTGTGTGTTATAAAAGCAAATAAATGTATGTATAATATAATAAATAATGCATATTTCTCAGGTTAAATGTGCATATTAGCAATCTTAAAAGTGAAATAACATCCAAGGCGAAGCAACATTCACCAATAAGCTTGATTGCGGTCAAGGGAGAGAAGTAGAACATTTTGTAGAGATTATTCGCCCCTGAGAAAAAAAGATATTGACCAAGTGATATCCTTTACAGGATGACAGATCGAAATGAAACCATGTAACGTTACATTAGGCTATATACATGTAGTAAACAGTTTACTTGAGGTATAATAAATTACTTTAGTAAAGAAGGTTGGTCTATCGGACATAAACAATAGCAATGTTATTAAGAGTTTAACAGAAATTCCCATTAGAAACAATCTAAAAATTGGATGAAAATTCAAATAGAATGTCAGTAACATAATATCATTCATGATGAAAATATCTTATATATTATACACATATCTTTTTTGCTTTGTTTCATAACACTCGAGGACTCACCCCATTTATAAAAAATCATATGATTTTATAATTTTCTCCCTTTGTCTGTACCGTTTTTACAAATAAGATGGAATTGATAAAAAAAGGAGCAAAAACAGAGTTAAACATCAAGTTGGAAAACTCAGAAAAGCTGTTACAACAAGGAAACTAAGAGGCAAACGGTGAAATAGATGAAATATAAACAGACGATATGAAAACAGACGACATGAAAACAGACGAAGTTACCTGGAATATGGCCTTATCATTAAGCTTATCCGGTGACAGTATTTTACAGAGCTCATATAACTGCCTCGTTTCAGCGTCTGTCAGACGCTGATGACTCTTGTAATTTCTGTAATAAAGAGGTCTAGGTTAATATTTGACAGAATCACGAGTATATGTTCTTCTTGTGATAACAACGTCAAGGTTTTTATAATATATCATACATGTATGCCTGCATCATCGGATACCCACAGCCGAACAATTAATATTTCTCAGCCGTGGGCTTTTTTGCAGATATCCAGCCGATAAGAGGTGTTTATTGGTTGCCCCAATGAGTCGATTAAAACCAATCAAAACGATCGTTCTCAAACGACGGTTGGTGAAACCTTGATACATAAAAGATATTGATATTGTGGTCTTTGCTTATGGACTGGTTAAGTTTGGGAATGATTTGCCGGTTATATCGGCAAGAAACGTGAAACAGGTTTACACCGTGAGCGCTGATATTTTGTTTTCTGACAGTTGTTTAACTTTGCTGTTGAAGAGTATGAATTTTGTTAAACACGATTTCAATGGACGACATTTTACGCGCTGTATATCGACGCAATTTGCTTCATTTTACCCACGGTTGATTACATATTATGTTACATGTTAATCAACCGCGGGTATCCGACGATGGTATGCCTGTACATGTAGCATTTTAGGTGAATACAAAAAAGAAACAAAATAGTAATAAATAAATATACAAAGAAAGAAAAACAAATAAACAAACAAACAAACAAACAAATAAACAAACAATAAATAAATAAATACATTAATTAATTAATTAATTAATAAATTGATTAATTAATTAGTTAATTAATAATGAAATACAGTAAATACAATATAACAAGGTAAAAAACAGAACCGAAACAAACAAACAAACAAACAAACAAACAAACGAGAAAACAAAACACACTCCCCCCTTCAACTCTGCTAAAATCGTTTCAAGAATATATTAATTATTGCTTTTCTGTAAGAAATATATAATATGAAATTAGGTGCTACCTATGCCGCGGAAAGCTAATTTTGATTCAATATCCAGCATAGCATGTTCAGTATACATGTAAACCAGATCTTTCTTGCACTTCGTAAATAAGTGATTATAGGTGTTTTGTACCGTAAACAGAAACAAATAAATTGGTGGTGTTCAATCTTTCATCGTAGTGCTCCGAATCTTTCCGGAAACTCCTCACTGTAATTTGATTGGCTACGCTCTGTGAAGGGAAGCAAAGGGAGACCACTGCCTTGGAGTTTGGAAAATCCCGCCCGCCATTTTTTTATATTAATCTCTAATCACAGTTGTTATTAATGTGCTGGTTTATCAAAATGGATATGTAAAAGTAACTTTTTATATTTATCATCGTTACTATCGTTCTTATTCATTTTTTGATTTTGTACATTATTCTTCTACCGGAAGTGCTATTTGACACAGAAGACTAGCCAATCGCAACTACTCGGCCCTTTCCGTCAGTCTTCGGATAAGGACCTCGAACACAATAGTATGAATACACAGAACGGATGCGGTATTTCTGTCTAACCTACGCTAAGAAACTAAACATGTAAACAAATAGTAATTTAATGCTGGGAGTTGTTTACAAGTTTATTTCCAATATATGTAGTAAAAGTTCACCTAAAACAAGTGATATCATAGGTACAAAAGCAAACAATTCATTATTTATATATTTATTATTATGGTTGTAGAAACCGAAAGTACAAAAAACCAACCTGTTGACATTTCGTCGGATTTGCTTAAAATTGAACATCAGTGGGCATATTTAAATTACAAATTGTTGTCAGACATATTTTCAAGCAAAAGAGTACCGGAATAGGCATTAGATGTCAAATATATACATTCGTTTTACATTATCTCTATTTCTGTTTACACCTGAAACCACGTGGTAGAACTACTTTCAATCCGTATTGTTTCCGAGGTTAATATTATAGATAATAGCCGAGGCAGTTCCGAATGAAGACTAGCGCGTCTTCTAGCAATTGTCTGAATTATGTAGACGCTCAAAAGCGCAATATATTTAGCCCGAAATGTTTTCAAATGGCGGCAAGGATTTCAAAATGGCTGCGCCAAGTGCACTCAAACTCGTTACATATATAGTTTTTTATTGATTTTAATGTCATTTCTATTTAATTTATTCACGTCATGTTATCTAAGAGCGCTACAGTCCTACACGTATGAGTATAATGACCGTCATGTACAATACAAAATACAAATAAATAAATAACAATTATAAATAAATAAAAAAGACAGAATGTTACATTCCTCAATTTCTGGATATTTGGTATCGAGGTCATGTCAAGGACGTTGTAGATACTGTGCACATAGTACATGAGTCGTGCCTTCGGGTTACTGGACACTTGAGCGTCATAACCAAACTCTTCCACCTCCGTTTGTCTTCTTCCCACAACAGCAGCAGCAGCAGCAGTCATTTTTCTGTGGATATGACCAAATATTAATTAAAGAGGGATTTAAAATATAGTGTGTCAATCTTTACAGCCTGTAAACATTGTATTTCTACGCCACTAATTTTCCTTAACTTTACAAAATCAAGAGAGTGTCAAATTCAAGAGGTCACAGTTATTTGTCCTTTGTTGCCTACAATAGTTAAAAGAGAAATAGTGCCTACGTTTAACGTTTAATGCTGAATATGTATGAAGTTTAGAATAAAAGACATTGGTAAAAAGGTATAATTTAACAGAGTAGATATGAATTGATTGATAAATGTGAATTCTTAAACAATTTTTATGGAAGCATATGCACAATTTTTACAGGGGTGTTTTGCCTGTTTACACCCGTCATGCCAGTATATCTTCGTACGCTCTTCATAAAGGTGGAAAGGTTGAAAAAAGGGTAGCTGGTCAACCCGTTATTTATAGCATATACATATTTGTCTTTCTGATAGTTCTATAAAGTTGAGCTAAAGATTATTGACAGGTTACACGGTCGTATATAAACGGTTGTTTGCATATATAACAACCGTTTATGTATGGCCATATAACCTATCAGTAATCTTTATAACGAATTTATAATACCGAAACAATCACTTCATTTTTGAAAAAAAAAATCTTCATAAATTATCAGCAGCCGTGTATACTAAACTGTATTACCCTTTCAAATTTGTCCGCCTTTTTGATTGGATATTGAACCGCCAAAAATAATTGATATTACCATGATTACCGAGTCAGACAGGTAATATACATATTGAATTTCCCCTTTTGGTACCCCACGTTATAAACAACATGCATTGTGCCGATGCACCTCCGCTTCGTTGACGTCATTTTGCGGTAAAGGGAATCTTATTTCGACGTTTCATTTGACTCGGCAGGGGAAGGGGAAATAATTGTATTGGTTTTGGAGAAAGTCTGACGGCTCGGATGATATAAAATCTTGGCAGGTAATATATCCACATATATCACTCCAAAACCAAAATAACATATAATATAAACGTTACAATTATCCAATGAAAAGCGCCGTTACAAACGTTATTATTATATAAAATTGTTTAAACAAACGTGCAATATTTTATATAAAACTGTATAAACGTCAGAATTATCCAACGAAAAGCGACGTTACAAACGTTCAGTATTAGAAGATTATATAATATGTATAAATATTTAAAACTATGCGCCAATTTATAATTTGGCATACTTATTACCACATGTTTATATTGAACAGGTTCGCATACGTTTCAAAAACATTGCTCGTTTATTCGTTTATAAAATATTGACTGACAATATAACTCGTTTGTAGCATGTCTTTATATGCATTTTTTGTTGATAGAGGGCATGCCTGATATATTTAGCTATATCGGTCACCCTCAGCTTTATCAAACAACTCATTAAAACATACTGAAATAAATGAAGATAACGGAATATTTATCGCCTCACTAGTTTGTAAATATCAAACTAAACAGATTAACTTTAAATCGAATATATTTTTCTTATATTAAAGTCTTTCTTACATTTGACAAAAAAAACATACGCGGCTATTCTTAAAGATATTACTCTTGGCATATTATTGCGCACGGCGTGACCTCGAGAGGTATTTGACAGGTTTTTGTTACATTTGAATTTTAAAGAAATACACGCATATTAAAATTTCAAACATGATACATATAATGCCAAACAAGTGTCTGATATTATAAAATTGATCAGGTTTGGCACGAAAAACACAAAAGGACTGGGTTTTCTAACCCTTGCCTGATCAATTGTGTAATAGCAGACACAAGCATGGTGTTCTCCATACACCAGTCGAAGTTTAAATGAAAAGTTTATAAACTACGCAATCTATACATGTTCTTTAGTGTATAATAAAACTGTAAATTGTTTACATTCTTCAAGTAAAGATATTGATACCACGTGACTAATAAATCGGCTGTAATTCGTGAAGTAGTAAATATAATTTAAAGTGAAGTAAAACCGATGTATAATGATCAGGGATTTACATCAGTGATCACTCATTTTCCAGGGCTCAAAATTGATGCAGGAGCTTTGATGATAGGGGTTCAACTACAATCTCAAGGTGTCCAATCATTAATTCAAAAATGGTAAATATCTTATTCAACCAGTTGTGACTCCTTACTAACATATGATACTTACTGACTATATTTTACATGTAGCAAACACTTATATGCTGCAAGATTTTGTTAATAATGTTAAGCAATATTTATGAAGTTAGTATTATGTTTTTATGCACCCACTTAGATGCAAGAGGAAAGGAAATGTGCATCCCAGTAGGAATTTTAGGAGTAAATGAATGCAAGTTAATCTCTGAGTCATCATTAATTATTATCATAATCATCATCACTTTAATTCATCAAGGTCATTAAACATCATTATCACTATAATTATATTCATTGAAATTCATCATTATTTTTCATCATTATTCATCAACGTCATTTATAATCATAAACAACATCTTCATCATTATCATCATCATCAATATCATCATCATAACGTACATCATCATCATCATCATCATCATCATCATCATCATCATCATCATCATCATCATCATCATCATCATCTCTGCTCTTCATTTAGTTAGTACCACTTTATACTCATGAATCTTCGCAATTTATTATTCCTGTTAATAAATATATATATATATAAAAACAACACCTGAAACATAACATATCGGGAATGCTAACTCCGCCCGTTGGATGATAATTACAACAATCATAAAAATATACTGTACCTCGTACTAGAGTCAAAATTTACTTTTCCACTTACAAAACAAGAGCTTCACTAGATGTAGAACAGCTTGTCTTCTTTCGGTTTAAAAATATTTTAGATAACTATCTGATATATAATCATGTTAATCACAAATCGAGAACAAGTTCTGAAATATACTTCCCGGTTATAATGTCGATAGTTGTCCGTAGCAAAACAGTTAGTGGTCTGTAACCTAAACTTATACTTACTTTAGTTAAACAAGGTATGATAAAAAAAGTTCTCGGCCCGATATAATTCTAGCCACTACACTGACATTTACACACGATACGTCGATATCGATAGCCCCAAGGAAAACCATGAATACTTCATCGATACACTTGGACAGGAGTCCCCTTACTATAGCACTGTGAAAAAATGGGCTGCTGAATTTAAGAGGGTTAGGGAGAGCATTGAAGATGATGAGCGGCCTGGGCGGCCAAAAAAGGCCACCGACGACGAAACTGCCGAAAATATGATAAACAAGATAAACAAGGAAAGGCGACGTTCAATGGACGCAACATCCACATGACCGAGTAACAAAAACCAGTGGCAAGGAGCCCGGGAGGGTCCCAAACATAAACAGGACAGGGCAAAAGGCAGAGCACGGACAGGCTAATCACTCAAATGATCCATAGACAAAATAATTTGTAACTGATAAGGAATTCAAAGAAAACAAATTAATGATTGAATAATAGGCCCACAAAGTCAAAGGGCACATGGGAAGGGGACAGGAGACCGTGTACAATAAACGGTATGTATTATGCAGACGAATTGAGACTTCTGCGTCAAAAAATCGCGCGTTAATGAGGGGCAAACGCACTCGAGGCGTTCTGCTTCTGCACGACAATGCGCCAGCTCAAACATCCCAAGTTGCGATGGCTGCTGCAACTGACTGCGGATTTGAAATTCTTCCCAATCACCCATATTTTCCGGACTTGGCCCCCTCTGACTTCTACCTGTTTCCGAAACTGAAAAGCAAGATTCGTGGAAGACGTTTTGGAAGCAATGAATGTTTCATGGAGGCAATCAATCGGTTCTTTGAGGACCAAAATAGAGAGTTCTATTTTGAAGGGTTAAACAAGTTAGAGAACATGTGGGCAAAGTGCATTGATGTAGAGGGCGATTATATTGAAAAGTAAGACCATTGGTTGGGTTCTCTTGACTACCGGAAGTACATTGGACCAAGAACTTTTTTTATCAATCCTCGTTTATCTGAGCAATGTCTGTGGATTGTTATTTTATTGGTTTTTTCATAATTATGTTTACAGGATTCGCATGACTAACAGTTGCCAATAATAGTGTATGAAGCTATACATGTATATTTGCTGTTGTTTTTTCTTTTATTTTCAAAATTGATTACAGAATACTTAGAACAAAATTTGTCAGTATATATTATTGAAATCAAGTAGGGGCCTTTGTGAAATCATCTCTAAAACCTAGACGGATTTTTTTTTGTTCCAGACCATTTTATTCTGTTTACATACAATATTCTTGTTCATTGTATATCAAATAACAAACACATTCTCTGTCGACATATGTCAAAAAACGGCCACAAAGTTATGCAAATAATATAACTGTACAGTTCTCAAAATTTTATAACATATTCCATGAGATAAAGCGTTATTCACTTTAAGGTGCCTGCATGATTCCACAACATTAACACCTATTTAATGATGATATTACCTATTTTCAATGCCGCTGGCACCTTGCCAATGTCTCACAAATCACATTTGAATAATGTGAGTATTTTATTTTTATCCGTGCTCCGTGATTATTTTTATGTGTGCATTTGTTAAGCCAAAGAGGAGATTTGGATATTGTTATATGCATCTTAAATGGGTTAACGTTTACTCCACGGTATCGTTGTGTCGTCTCGTAAAAGAGACCAAACGAGTAAGTATCTAGTAAAAGTTCTAGCAACGTCATTTTAGGGTATTTCGTATCAAAACTGCACCCAAAATGATGAGAAAAATGTTCTACGTGGCATGACATTTTTCGATTTTTGAAATATTCTTTAAAAACGGTTATTTAGAAAAATAAAATGTTTACCTTTTTCAGCGCGTTCTTAAACGGAATCGTAGATGCATCTCAAGTACACAAATCAACACAATATGAAAGGGCTACCGTAAGTATATGACATATATGATAAATTATTTATTTAAACCAATCAAAATATGTTTGAAAAACAATTGTTTTTTTAACTAATTTCAATAATTTCATTTTTACTTCCCAGCCTTATGTATTAACTGTGTTCAATTCCGTAGAGGCACCACTACGGATCACATGAAGTCATTGTGATATGCAATATAAAGAGAAACGGAATCCCTAAAGAACGCCAAAAAATGGCTAAATGGAAATTGTTGCAAGCTCAATTTGATTGAACTTGCTCATAGACGATAGTGGAAATTGCATGCAACCGTACACGCCGCCCATAGCCCCGGCTTTAGTATAATTTAACAATTAAACGTGCAATGGCGGCATACAAGTGGGAAGTAAAATTGATTTTTGCTTAAAGATAGAGGCATGTTATGGCTCTTATGATATTCAGAACAGCAGCACCGCCCTATAAACTGGCATATACTTTCGCTTTTTCGCGTGTTAAATTTTATGAAACTGTTTCGTATTTTTTTTTTGAAAACGTGTTTGATGATCTTGATAATTGTTTATTCCACTAGCCTTGTGGTACCCATTATTGTGTCGTTGCTCTGCTGGCTTCGTTACGTGAACATGGCTTCCGTTTTAGGTTTTATATTTATTTCACACATAACTTGTCCCCCTCCTCCTTTCGTCGACCTTATGTCCACTCCCGGTTTTTGTTTGGTGCCCTCTGGGTGCTCTGCTGTGCTAGCATGAATGAGTCGGTGACTATAACCTGTTTCTGGGTGCCCTGCCGTGGTAGCTTGAATGAGTCGGTGACTATAACCTGTTTCTGGGTGCTTTGCTGTGGTAGCTTGAATGAGTCGGTGACTATAACCTGTTTCTGGGTGCCCTGCTGTGGTAGCTTGAATGAGTCGGTGACTATAATCTGTTTCTGGGTGCCCTGCTGTGGTAGCTTGAATGAGTCGGTGACTATAACCCGTGAGCGTTGCTCTTGCCTTGTTAATTTTTATCCTCGTCTTTTTCAGTGGTTAATCTGTATTCACTTATTTTATCATTGTACGAGGCAGGAGTAATGCATGATAAATCGCATCTGATTAAACCTACAACACTACTTTCCGAAAATAAAGCACATTTCAAAAGAACTTTGCGTTTAACTTCTAGAGTATAGTAACAACAAATGTGTTTTAAATGCTCTCTTAATGTGTCGTGGATTATTAATTAAATGTATAAAATGGAATTACAGTTTATGTACCACGGAAATTCAAGAAAGATGAATCCAAATATAGCGCTTTTATGGCTCTGTCTAAAAGGGGAGTTGTTGTAAGAACATGAAATGTCGGCTGTATGTCTGCTTTAACGACACTGTCTGTTTCATTTATTTTGTTTTTTACATATAGTCTATATATAAATATCATACCATTAAAGTATTATACTGCAATAGACCCTACAGTTAATGGTCGGATCAGGAATATTTTTACTACGAATTGTTTTTTTATTTCTTAAAGAAATACGTTCAAACGGATATATATTATTTAAGTTTGCAAGCGGGCAAATTGGTATGACGTCACAACGCAACACAAACTGTCGTGATAAAAATGTAGAAAAGTCCAACTTTGTTGCATGGTTGTGTTTGTGAAAAAAGTGAAAATACGACGTGGCGATAATCAGACATCATAGATTGACGACATTAGTCTATATTAGCTTTTGTAATCCCCAAAAATACAATTAGTAGTGTATGCAAATATGAAAAGACATTCATGGCCAAGTGGTTAAGGATTTTGACTTCAATGCACTTGCTCCTCACCGCTGTGGGATCGAATCCCGACAGGGACTCAAGATTCACTCTTGTGAGGAAGCTATCCAGCTAGACTACGAAACGTCGGTGGTTTTACTCAGGTGCCCGTTCGTGCCTGAAATAATGCTCGGACGGGCACATTAGGTTTTCATCCACCAGTAAAGCTGGAAAGTCACAATGAAAGTGACTTATATACTGTGTCGGTGTGACGTTAAACTCTATGCTTAGCTCGATATGGAGATGATCGGATTTGCAACCCAGTGCCGCTGGTTGGATCCTACGGTGAGGTGAAATGTTTCAGTGACAGTTGACCACGGACATTTAATCTAATGGTCATGTGTCTGTCATCACTGATTCACTTATCATATAGGGTGAATAGAATCGGTCACTTGCAGAAACATTGTTTATTACTGTTTAGTTTTCCAGGAAAACCAGTTAGACTAACATGCCGCCGGGATAATATAATAACTTATGCTACAAAAATCTCGTTAAAACCAGCCAACCAAATAAACGAACTCTTAGACAAAATTACGGAATGAAACCATAAATGTTTGCATAATAAACAAGAAACCTTTGACATTTCTCGGAAATGTTCTATTAATCTTTTGACATATACGTGTACTACATAAGTAAAAGTACGTATATCTGAAGGTCATAATTGTTACTTAATACTTAAGTTACAGAAAAAAATATAGTCATCAGATTTCTTGGTGTCCTATGATAATAACAAAAGCAATTGACCTATACATAACACCATTAAGTTTGACGTCTGCATGTTTTCATTTCAAAACGTGTGCTACATAAGTAAAAGTACGTATATCTGAAGATCGTAACTGTTACTTAATACTAAAGTTACAGAAAAAAATATAGTCATCAAATTTCAAATGTCCCTCCTTTTCGCCGCCCTTATGTCAACTCCAGGTTTTTGTTGGGTGTCTTCTGGGTGTCCTTCTTGGGTGTGTTTGAGGCTATGTCCTTGTTGATCCATATTCTTTTTTTTGATGTCCTATGATAGTTACAAAAGCAAATTAACCTATATATAACGCCATTAAGTTTGACGTCTGCATGTTTTCATATCAAAGACGGTGACAAATCATGTTCTCACATTGTTTCTAATTTTGAATTCAAATACCTTGTATAGTGAGATTTCGCAGTTCCAAGAGTACTTTACCTTGTTTATTCAACGTCATGGACGTCATGCAAGACGTGTCGAATACAGTTCATAAATCATTCAAATCGCCATAACGTCTCATAAGTGCAGTAACAGGTTAACTCCTATTGAATGTTATAAGGAGTTAACCCATTACTGCAATAAGGTGACGATATCTTACTCGTATTTATCCTGTGTCCCCTAGCTTAGCGCAATAGGGAGAAGTCTGAGCGTCTTAAATCCTCATGCGAGGCGTAATTTACAGTAAGAATTGACCTCGGACATTAAGTCTAATTCAGTGTAATGGCCGCATGATTAGTAAAAATATAATGGCTAACTTTGTTAACATTTCAAGGGTGATTAATTAATGTTCAGAATTATTTTTGTCCAATTGGATTGCAATATTTCAAATGAATCATAGCACATTTACTTTAATTATTATTTGAAATTATTTGTTGTCCAATAGGATTGGACTTCAGCATTTATAGACTAGACTTATTCATAGAAAGCCGATTTACAAAAGCATATGTGTTTTGAAATAAGAGAGAAATTTTCTCTCGCAGTCCAATCTACAACAAGGAGAGTTTACTTTAGTATTTGAAATTATTTTTTGTCCAATAGAATTGCAGTATTTCAAATGAATTTTACTTTGGTAAATCGGCAAACTGTAAGTCTGTCTAGCTAATCGACTGTTTATAAAAACAATTTAAAACACTATAAGCTGGTTTAAATTTATAAGTACGTATTTACGAAATTAAATCAAATGCGCCTGACCAATTTAATTTTGTAAATATGTACATATACGTAGATTTATGTAACTATTTCTGAACAAAAAATTCATTGACATTCCAGAAACTTGCTTAGTCGAGCTACAAAAATAAAAGTTCAGTCTTGCACAATTATATGTAATAAATAAATAAAGGTTCTGTTCAGATATGTCTATAAAAGATTATTTCAGAAAGAAAGCAATTTTCTAGAAGTCAGTGCAAAACGCCCTCTTAGTTATTGTTCTATTCCCGGAGGTCACTGTTGACATTTTGTCAAAGACGCATTAATGTAAAACCGTTTCAAAATACAGATTTTTGTTTTATCAGAGATTAAGAAGTGCCAACGTATGTTAAATGTCAAATGTTCCCACATGAACACCAGAAATGTCAAAGGTCTAGCTAACATTTATATAACAAAAAATGTTTAATTTGCAAGAGAGAAAATTAAATCGTGATGTGCGTGATAAACTACGTATTAAGGTGTCACATAAAGACACTCGCCTCCAGGAAAAATATGTGCAAAATTTCTGATGTTAATTGTTATTTTAATTGCGAAGAAAATCACTTAAAATTAAAAAGTGTTGCAACGCGTTTCACTCGAATCGGGCTAATAATAACACAAAAATAAGATGTTCAACAAGTATTCTTAAATACCTTTTGCAAGTCTTTCTGTTTTATTTCCCCAGCTGATCTATTTTGTTGCTGTCGCCAGTGGAAATCATCGCCTGTCAACATTTTCCGAGCGAACAAAAAATTCCTGTGTATGTCACGATGTACTTTACTAATTTCGAAGTAACATGATCTTTAATGAACTAATCTATCAATGAATTTTCTTTTCGGTTGAAGGTTAGTTCTAGCTGTATACATTTTGCGTCACAATGAAATATATCACAGTGACAGTTACAGTCAAACCTGGTAACATAGGTCATCCAAGGGAAAGGCTGAACATGTCTTTTATAGATAAGCGGTATTAATTTGGAGGTTACTTTTTCTTAATAATCTATGAAGTTTTGTTCAAGATGCTTTTTACATAGGGTGACTCATATTAAGACGTGGTCATTTTTATTCAGATCTGGTCTTAACACAGTTTTACCTGAATTTTAATGTTGAACCAGAATCAACATATAGATCGATGATGTCTTAAGTAAATGCATTATTTACTTTATCTGTAAACGCATTATTTACTTTATCTATATCCAAAGTATAAAACACAACAACACAAAGAAAAAAATGTCTAGATGTTATATCATGTCTATGTTTCACTTTTATTGTCTACTTTTTATTCCTTTTCACGCTAAGTGCCCCTCACCGCTTTAAATTTGAATCCCTACGGGGACATTGGATTCGTTTTTGTAAGAAAGCTATCCAGCTAGCTTAAAAAAGAATGGAGTTCTACTCAGGTGCCCGCTCGTGCCTAAAATAGAGCACTTATGCACGGAGGAGTACCTTAGGTTTTCTTCGTAATCATAATGTGTTTGAAATATCATTTGATTTGCATTTTAGATCGTCAGCAAACGAGAGTGGCAAGCTAGAGTTTCTACCTAGAATACTTTCATACTAGTAACAGGAGATGAAACTTGGCTTCACAACAGGGAACGCGATACTAAACAAGAACCTCACTAGCTAAGTCCAATTGAAAATTTTTGTATCCACCAATTAGCCAGCAAGGTAATGGCCACGGGTTACTTTTGGACTCAAATGGGATTATATTGATAAATGACAAGCCTTCTGGAACTTAAGTTAATGGAACATACTATAACAATCTCATTAAAAGATTGCGACATGTTATTAAAGACAAAAGCTAAAGGGAAACGAGCTGTTGGTGTTCTTTTGCATGATAATGCCCCAGTCCAAAGTTGCAGAAGCGTCTATTTGTAAGTGCAAGTTTGAGCAGTCTAATCACTCGCCATACAGTGCAGACCTGGCACCAAGTCATTATTATCTTTTTTTCAAAATTTGAGGCCCACTCGCAAGGGATGAAATTTTGTGATTGACGGTGTTAAGCTAAAGGCTGCTACAATAGCTTGGTTTGGGGACAACAAAGACGAGTTCAAAGGCATAAACTGCTGAAAAGAACAGTTGGCCAAATGCATTTGGAGTAAAAGTGGATCACACTAAAAAATAAAGTTGAAACCTTCTTCCAATCTTCAAATTTTTCCATGAGTTAAACCCTGAGTTCTACGAACTCGAAGCGATCTCGCCTCCCGACACCTGCTTAGGCAGAACATAAGATTTGAATAGGAGATTGTGTTATATTTAAAAATAACAAACGATCAATATTCTTGAATTATTCTCTAACTTTAAAGTATAGGAATGTCTATTATACATAACTTGTTAGTTTGATATTTAGGAAATATTTCGTAGGAAGGAGCTTTTTTGGCTTGCTTTATTATTGTCATTCTTATCAAGTAGTTTCCCATGTGTTCACTCTCATTTCATTATAATTTAATGACACAAGCATCGTGGCAATTGAATTTGTTGATGTTGAAACACTATTATATTGTTTTGTCTCGAGATTAGAAATGTCACATGTTGAAAATGTCACAGCATCGCTGTTACAGGCTGAGTTGGCATTTATATCTTGCTGAAAATATAAATCTACACCATACAAAACAAAACCCATGGTTACGTCTATATATATTACATACAGAGATGATCCCAAAGTAATGAAGTACAACATTTTTTTCTCCCGCAAGATACTCCAATCTTTGAATATTAATGCAACAAGTACTTGTAACAACACAAATCAAAATATCGTTTTCGATTTCGCAGATAACCCCAACATTAAATGCTTCATAAAGATATAACAATTTACAGCCACAACAAACTCAACATATGTTTTTTGAAGTACAAATGTAACTTTAGTTATGGAGGCTAATTAAATATGCAAACTTCTTATTGACACTGATTGAATTCAGTTTTTTTATAACAAGTTATTTATTCTATTAAATAAAAACATAGAAGAGCCGTAAAATTTAATAATTTCAAAACCATACAGTTGCGATGTTTGCATTTTCTATCTTACATGTAAAAATGCCTTTGTTATTAAAGGCAAATAAATTGTAACAAAACATATAAAACGTTCATTAACAAAATATTCAGCTGATCATTTTGGTGTAGAGATTATTTAGCGCATGCGCCATCCGCATGTTCTATCATTATTTTAATATAAGTACTTTGTTATGTTTTTATCAATATGAAATAGTCAATAAACTCGATAAGTACCACAGTATTTACGTTCGACTGACTTTCACTTTCGCGACCTACATTAAATGGACGGTTTCAGTGTCTACAGGTCAGACTCTCACATTGATTTTCCCATAGACTTATGAGAAATTGTTCCTAATTCTAACTTAAAATTGGGTTTTTGTGCTAAAGAGGTGATTTTTCTAGCAAAATGTCTGACACATAAAAATTTACTTGTTACATAGGAGTTGCCAACCAAATTTTTGACAAAATTACCTAAAAAAGGATTACCCCCATTTTCATTGAAATTTTCTGCTAATCACAGGTCTGACATATTCTTTATATAAATGCAAATATCCAAGTCAAAAATTATCACAGAGACTTATGACACATATCATTTTTTAAGAAAACATTATAGTGTTAGTTTCTAAATTAGCTTTTATACTTAAAAAATAAAAAAAATCATTTTCATCCAATCACCTCATGTCCACCTGAATCTTACGGTTTGTCCTGCACTTTTTCCCGCCAATCGCTGGCCGTGTTACAATGCGAAAGCCTGACCTAAATGTTTATGCGCATTAAGTGACAGACCATCCAGTTGCTACACTGAGGAAACGCAAAATCACTAGTTGATGTAGTATACTGCGAAAGACCTTTAGGGCCATTTCAAATTCATGAAATCACGATTTCATCTTCATGATTTCACGATTTTCACTTCATGCAGCTGAAATCGTGACTTCGTAAATTCACGTTTTCAACATACGGAATTCACGATTTCAGCTTCATGAATTCACGATTTCAACTTCACAAATTCACGGTTGTACTTCATGAATTAAACTTCATGAATTCACGATTTCATGGAGTTGAAATCGTGAATTCGTGAATTTGAAATCGTGAATTCATGAAGTTATGATCATGCATTCGTGAATTTGAAATCGTGAATTCATGAAGTTGAAATCGTGAATTCATGAAGTTAAAATCTTGAATTTGTGACGTTAAAATGCTGAATTCATGAAGTTGTAATCGTGAATTCGGGAATTTGAAATCGTGAATTCATGAAATTGAAATCGTGAATTCATGAAATTGAATCGTGAATTCATGAAGTTGAAATTGTGAATTCGTGAAGTTGAAATAGTGAATTCATGAAGTTGAATTCATGAAGTTGAAATCGTTAATTCGTGAAGTGAAAATCGTGAATTCGTGAAGTGGAAATCGTGAAATCGTGAATTCATGAATTTGAAATGTCCCCACCGGTCTGTCGTAGTTTACACTACAGAACGCAGTGCCTCTGTTTTGTTGTCAGCTCTTGCCCTATTTGGCAATTGATAGAACAGGCAGGACTCAAATTTCCACTGCTTAAAATCAATCAAACGTTCATTGTCAATCCTTACTAAAACAATACGTATTCGGCGTTCTAATTGTTACTTATCTCCACAACAATCCCTAGATAATTAAATAAAGTAAACTATATTTCTAAGTTTCGGATCCAAATATCTCATTTACTATGGAACGTTAAGTCTTATTAAGTGATTAAATGTCAACACCTATATAAAAGCAATTTTTCTTAAAACGGCTTGGTTATTCTGATAGAGACATGTATTTCAGGTTTCTTTTGTATTGCCATGAAAATTGTTACATAAAATCTTAATACAAACAAAAATGGAAGATTTGATGTGCAGAAAAAAAGGATTATTGGTCTAAATTATAAGTGTTGCTTTTTGTAAGCCCTTCTATATTTCATACAACTGCAATTTTGCGGACAACCCTCGACCTGTCCAATATGCATAATGAATATAAGAATAATAGTTCATAACCGACATCTGAGGTGCTAAGAGTCACAGTTTAATATTGATTACATTAATTATTTTCTTTTGCATGTCTACTCCCGTTTAAAGTGCTAGATTTTGTCTATTAAAGAAGCTCATTCAATTTAAGGTTCAAATTATTCATAACCAAGTTGTTGTTATGAAACAATTCTGAAACAATTCTTTTAAAGTAAAACATTAAAACAACAACAAAAACAGTAACAACAAAAGAACAAGACCAAAATAACCCCAAACAATAACATTAAGCAACAACAACAAAAAGAAGAAAAAAAACTCAAAAATAACCCTAAACAATAACAACATCATATTTATTCATCATTCTTTAAATGCTCAGGGAACAAGAAAATGATGGCATTTCTTGAAAACAATTTTCCAGAATAACGTTGTAGGCGACGTCCATTATCAGCTCATTTGTGTTTGTCATGAAATAAAATAAACACACCAGATATTCCCTTGTTATAGGATGATATAACAAAGGTTGTACATTGTTAAAAGCAATGTGAAATGTCTGTTTGTAAGCAACATCCTGCAGAGTTAAATTACATGAAACATGACGGTATAAATGTTGTTTATTTGTAGTTGAGTTTCATTATTGTCATGTAGAAATGTTGAAAACTGCTTAAAGGTACTCCACTGAGGTTTTTAGGCATGAAGGGACTATAAATATGTTTTCAAGATTTGTGCGCTGCTTGATGTAGGTTTGGACCAATTAGTTAGCGTGCACATTTTTTAGATAATTCTTTCAACCCGTTTTACCGGAATCATTATTTATATAGTGCAAAATTACTAAATGAAAAGCGTTGCAAAGCTTTTCACTCAGATCGAGGTCAGAATCGCACAAGAGTCGATTTTCCATTCTGGGCATTTATCTTCATAATCATTTGCAGATTTTTCCATTATAGTGCTTCACTTGATCTAAGCAAGAATTTCAAATTTTGTGTTTTTAGTCTTTTTAACCTCAACTTAGTTGCTTTAAGCCGGTTATAGAATGCACGAACAGGCTAAATCATCACGAACCTGCAATTTTTTGCTCTTTTTTTAAAAGCAACAACAACAACAACAACAACAACAACAACAATAATTCAGTGTTTGTCATGCTACGAGTCATATACATGAGTCTCTATAATTTCTCAAAGGAAGAATTTCTTTAGAGCATGCAATCACATGCTTTGGAATGAACGCAAATGCGATTTTATATTTTTTTATATTTTAAATTATTTATCAAAATTCATTTGCCTGAGGTTTCATTAACGAAATTATTAACTTTACACTTGACACATTTAATTGGCACTGTGTGTGTGTGTCTTATAGAGTGTGTATTACATTTCAATTAACGCAGTCGATTTATCATTCACGTCTCATTTCATACATTCGATTTCGTCCAGCACACATAATCCATTATGTTATGTCTGATTTTCATAAAAAATGACAATGTGTTAAGAAGTTATTCATCATGGTCATTATTTAAGGCTCATTTGATAATAATTTCTCAAATAATATGTCGATTGGATTATATTTAAAAGGGATTACTTCACTTGTTTTCTCCAAGACATTGTCGCCGTCGAAGGATTGTCATCACCGAGGCATTGTCGCCGTTGCCAAATTGTCATCAGAGAGGCATTGTCGCCGTCGCAAAATTATCATCAGCGATGCATTGTTGCCGTCGCAAAATTGTCATCACCGAGATACTGTCGCCGTCGCCAAATTGCCATCAGGCAGGCATTGTCGCCGTCGCCAAATTGTCATCAGCGAGGCATTATCGCCCTCGCAAAATTTTCACTACAGAGATATTGCCGCCGTCGCCAAATTGTCATCAGCAAGACATTGTCGCCATCGAGAAATTGTCATCAGCAAGGCATTGTCGCCGTCGCCAAATTGTCACTACAGAGACATTGTCGCCGTCGCCAAATTGTCATCTACAAGGCATTGTCGCCGTCGCCAAATTGTCATCAGCGAGGCATTGTAGCCGTCGCCAAATTGTCACTACAGAGACATTGTCGCCATCGCCAAATTGTCATCAGCGAGGCATTGTCGCCGTCGCCAAATTGTCACTACAGAGACATTGTCGCCGTCGCCAAATTGTCATCAGTAAGACATTGTCGCCATCGACAAATTGTCATTGTCCAGGTATGGTCACTGTTGAAACATTTTTAGAGATGAGACATGGTCATTAAAGTGAACATATTAGAAAAAGATTGACTTCTAGAATTGTATCTACTCTCTTTAAAATAAAAAAGATACAGTTTTATCTTGCAAATAGAAAACTTAAACTGATGTTTATGAATTTGCATTTTCTCTACAATACTAGAAATATGTATGTAAAGCGTTTTTTTGACATTTTGCCATTTTTATTCTAAAAAATAATAAGTAAATAAAATAAAATAAATAAATAAATAAATAAAACAAAATGAAATAAATGAAATAAAATAAACATGTGAAAAAAATTAAAACAAATATCATGCACCAAAACGAAGAATTTTTTGATAAATCACTGAGGCATTTTTTCAAATACCCTATTATGTTAACTAAGTGGTCAGAGTTGATCACGCACACACATGCGCGGGCCGAACACACATACGCTTACAGGGGATTTACTGAAGTCCTAGGTATAGCAAGCCGATATTTCAACAAGGCTTCTTATCAAAGAAAACAAATTGTCATTGTAAATATAGTAAATATAGAACGGGAACATTTATTTGATCAGAATATTTACTGAACTTGCAGGAGATAGATAAATGCAAAGCAATTCAAGATACATACACTATAAGAATATTCTTAAAGCAATAACTTGTTGTCATATGATAGATTAAATGTAATTTCTGAGTTATGAGATTTGATCAAGAAAACCGTGGATGCCGTCAATTATTTGTTTTGTTTTCTACTTAATTCAAGACATATATACGTAATGTGCCTTGTAACGATCCAAATGTGCCTGTTTTTAACGACATTCGTGTTAAAGTAACCTCGTTAAACATTTTATAAATGTATATTCTGAATGAAAGGTAGTTCTAGCTCATACGCAAACTTAGGCCAATTGAAAACAACAACAAATATATATGTTACAATTTTATTATGTTTGATAAAACAGGCATTTAACATACATGAATATTTTGATACGGGATGACTTTTGTCCGCCTTGTTAATTACCTGGGAGGGCTTTTGTCTGCCCAATCATTTTCCTGGGAGGGCCTTTGTCCGCCTTGTCATTTTTGTTCGGGAGGGCTTTTGTCCCGCTATTTATTGCACAATTCTAAGTTATTTTTTGCACGAATTGTGCGTTATATTCACATTCCGGCGTTACTGGATATACACGGCGAAGTTATTGGCTTATAAAACTTGTACGCCAGTGACGTCACGTATTTATAAAAACGCTTACATATGCACATTTACTGACCTTGTTGTACTTGCACACGTCATTGATTTCTAGCCATTTATCAAACCTTTTATGTGCCATCGAAAGCTTTCTTCCACAAGATAAACACACTATTTGTACTGGAAGATACCACATATTTGCAGCTGTTTTCCATCAAATTTAACTGTTTAGCACACGTGCCCTTTATTTTTCATGACATTTGAAATTCTTGTTGAAATGCAATAAAGAATACGTATCTATGCGTAATGATGCTTAAAACATTATCATACATCTGCCTTCGTTGTTCAAAAAATAGAAACAGAATCATAGTGAAAAGAGAAGTGACTATTATTTTATTAGGATTGATATAGAAAGATACCACGCGCTTCTTGACAACGTATAGCATTTGAAATGTATTGAAATAAAAGTAAGATACTACGTTACATTTTAAAATAGTTTTAGATATATTGGTCACACTGTGTTAAGGTGATTGACACACTTTTATACTGCAACAGTTTGTCTCGATGTTTTTACGCTGATTTTAACACATTTTTGGTCATATCTCGGTTAATCTCGGTAATCGGTGATTGGTCCAGCGGCTTTTAGAATAACAAACCAGTTATTATATTTATGACCATCTACTATCCCCACATCATACACGGGTCAGATGTGATTGACACATCACCATTAGAACCAGTTTTAATAAAATATACTTACTCCGCAAAATATAAAATTTTTGGCTTTTCCCTGCTAATCCTAACAAACTTTTACAGTTATAACTCCAAAATAAGCAAAACAGGTTTACTAATCTGTTGTGGCCGGTAGTGAACAGTGAAGCTATAGTTGTAAAAGTATTTTTATTCCGGATGATTCGCTTGGAAAATCCCGTATTTACCGTGTTCCAGATAACATCTATTATCACGCAAAAGTCACACCCACTCGCCTCTCGCCCGAGGATAGAACCAGCGACATAAGGTGACATGTCCGATGCTCTCTCCATTTGGAGCTAAGAGGGCGAATATAGTTATAACTAAAACACAAATAAACTTACTATATTGGTTTCTAAAATAGGACCTGCCTATTTAAAAAAAAATACTTGTGACATCAAAATTAAATATCTGAAAATGGTGAACAAAATCAACTCACTATCTAAAGCAGATGCTTACGGATCCTCCATAGAGACGAGTAACACATCGCTATTATGTCTCCTTCATGGACTTACACTTCTCACTTTGTGCCAAGCTTTAATTGGATGGGATGACTACATTAAAATTATCTAAAATGATTGCAGGCACATTGTTTTCCTATTGTGTGACCATATCTGAAGAAAGGTTAAAAACAAAAAGTCATTTTATATCCTTTCAAGTACCACTGCGCACTAAAACGTAATTGCCAGGATGGCACTGTTTGGCTTCTGTAGAAACCATTTCTGTTTCATAAATTTAGATATGGCCATAACATTGAAACGAGTGAGAAAAACGTGCAATCTAACAAAGAATTGGATGAGAGAAACCTCCGAATACCGTACAGTGGCTCTACCGACTAGGCAATCCAGTCGCTTATACACCTTCCTTAATGACTGAATAGTTCTAGACCGTGACTTGTACTAAGTTGGTACATAATGTATTTAGTTCTATTCTAGAGGAAACTTTAATCCGTTCCTGGAACCAACTCGTACTAAGAAAATGCGTATAAAGTTTCCATCAGGCCTTCAAATATATTATTACATGTATTTCTCTTTCTCAAAAGCTCTTTTTATTGTTGGTGTTCTGAAATTTATGTTACAGTTAAAAAAAACAAACTTTTAATTATAAGCCATATCATGGTGTCACGTTTTGCTTCTTCTGTTCTTTGACAATTAGCATAGTTATTAAGAGTTATCATGTTTAATGAAAGTTAAAATAAATTTTGCTATCTTTAGAAAAATGAAGACATATTAGCATTTTGAGGCTTAATGGGCCTTTAACAATACAACAGGGCTCGTTCTAACAAATACTCTATTGTTCGTCTTCATTATTACTGCAAACATGGCACGTGACTGAAAAGGCCTTCAACTCGTGTTCTTTTATTGGCACAAAATAATATTCACGCTCAAACACCTGCCCTTTATTACACTGAAAACAAAAGATATTAAATTTTGCAAAATATACAAATAATTCGTGACAATATCAAATATGGTTTAAACTGCCATAATTTGTCTGATCTGAATGTCGTTTTTAAATATTTTAGAAGAAAATTAGCTGAGCACACATTTAATTTCATAAAAAATATATTATCTCTATAAATTGTCTTTAAATTGTCCTGAATATGAAAAGTTTAATATTTCACTGGATAAATGAATTTTAATTTGTAAGGAGACAAGGTTTATTTTTCAAGTTATTTCTTATAGACCATCCTCAATCAATTCATTCAAAGGTCGGTAGATGCATAATTATTTATTTCTGCTTTAGTTTTTCATACAGGTATGACAGAAACTGTGTACCTCTACGTCACGTCCACATAGGGTGTATTATGAATTTGTGCTTATCTTTTTATCAATTGAATATATGGCACATGCATATAAAGATTTTAAGGAAGATCTAAAAATGCAAGGAAAAAAGTTGGTCAGAAAATGAAGGTATTGTAAATAATGTGTCCAAGAGGAAAACAAAGATCATCGTCTCCAGCGACCATTTGTACCGTCTTTAAAATGCTTATTTCATTAAGGCCAAGAATGATATTATTAAAGGCCCGTTTTGCCTCAGAAATGCTATCAATTTTATTTCGCAAACTGGTTTATTTTGTTACAGTTTCAAAAATTTACTCATTTAGCCATATACATGTAGATGAACTATCTCTCACTACTTTGGGTCAGTTGGCAATGTGTATAACTATAGTGAATTAGTATTTTATATGGAAGTCAAAATACTACTTTATACACATATTGCTACATTTACGACATATTACTGCATTTTAGGGCTACCTTCTTCAGTTGTTTAACATCTAACATCCTATGAATTCATTATTAAAACATTATTAAACACATGTTCATACGAATGAAAAAAAAATATGGATATCTCAGGCATAATGTGCCTTTAAGTTGGTAATATAGATCATTAATGATATTAAGCCTTTAGCAGCAATAAGGGCTATTTATTGGCCACTGGTAATGTAACACAAACATATTGTTCTCAAATTACTGACCAGAAAAATATTTTACACCAAGCGACCTTAACCTTTGACCTTATGATTTTGTGTCTCTAAAATTGTCCTGTGTCGTCTTTTTGCGACACTTTTTATTTATCTAAAATGGTAAAACGGTACTTTCGGGATGCCGTATATTATCATATAATTGTTGACTTATCAGTCCATAACCTAGGAAAAATGATTTTATTAATAATTGTTCTGTTGACTATCGTTTAAACCAATGGGAGTGCAGCTATATTTAGATAATATGATTAAATACAAGTTTAAACGGCATTGAAACCTCTGTAATTGCCAAGGAACAATAACTTACATAAATTTTGCTTTGCTAAGCTAAATATTATGTAAAACAACCCGTTACAAAGGTTTTATGAGATAACTTGATGCCGTACGTTTTATCACGTTTTTGTCAGATACCTTCCCTATATATTTAGGTTAATGGTTTTACCACATCTTACGTGATCACTGCCATATATGAGAGAATCTGTGGGTAAACCTTAAAGACACATTAGTCACATTATACCACAGAAATATTTTTTTCTTCTCTTAAAGAAGCAAATCTGTTTTAAATATTGATTTATTTATGAATTTAAAACATTCAATGCATATCACTGTGCAACGGTTTCGATAGTCAACCTTATGATTATGGAAACAACATAATTATAATTTAACTTTTTTTTAATTAAAAACAAATCTTTAAATATTGAAATGTCTCAATCGAGAATAAATTAGCCAAGCAATACGAGTAATAGAAGTTATGTTTACTGTAAAAAACAACAACAAAAAAGAGAAAAAAAAAACAAAACAAAAAACACACACACAAAAAAGGAAAAAAAAGCTTAAAAAGTAGACTTGTTGAGAAGGAAATGGAGGATGTAAATAGAATGTTCTAATTAGTGTTTGACACTTAACACCTGCTGTCAAATGCACGAGATGTAGGGAATGCCCGCCGTTTTTATAATTGTTTTCAACTTATTAAATCGAACAAATTGACGATGATATATAAAAGTGGATTTCACGAATATTTATAAATTAAAATACCGGTAATTGTAATGTTTGAAGTGCGTGTCTCTATCTCGTTAAACACAATCTTATTTTAATTACCTCTGATAGTATTTAAATTTGTGATATTGTTAAATTAAATATATATTTAAACACATTTTGAATATTTCTGACAATTTCTACTGAACGTTTCATGTGGACACGTGTATATTCAGAGCAGTGAAGGACCCTGTTTACATCTACATGTATTTAGTTGTTCATTTAGTTCCACGTGACATTGTAGCTCCAGGGGTCATTTAGAACAATTTGAACTTTACAAATATCTAGAAAAGTGGAGAACACTCAAGGGATCGGTTAAATTTGACTTTTACTCCTAACACAGGTTTAGGTATAATTTATTAAATATAGTATAATAAGGAATTTAATAGCGCTCGAAGCCTTCGTAGGTGTTGAGGCAACTGGCAAAATCCATTATAAGCAGCATACGGTGAGTAGTACACCAAACGAAGATGGAATAGAACGAAGTTGTGCATATAAGTAAAACAGTAAAACTCTACTGAAAGTATAGGAACAACCCATATCCTAAAAATGAACATCTTCACAACTAAGCTTTAGAGGTATTTTGAAAGTACGTTTTGTCCAATAAAAAGCTGACAAAATCGTTGCTATATCTGTTTGAGCAATTGACAATTTAAAAGATACCTGCTATATCCTATGGAGATCATGTTTTACGATTCGTGAAGCCAGTATGTTACATATAATACCCAACACTACTATATGATGGCTAATTTGTGCTATGTCGTATTTTCGTTCCGCGGGGCGCCAAACGAATACAAAGTCACCACTGTGTCGTAATATCGTGCTTTTTACCTTTGCGACCCGCTGATCAAAACGTATTTTCGTATGGCACCCCTCGAAGCGAAAATACGACATGGCTCAAATGAACCCCCATACTAATAGCATCTAATGTTCCCTCAATGTATACTTTTACATCTTTTTAATGAAACAAAATATCTTCTATTTATGAATTCTCGAATGTTGTTTCATACCATGGTATCACAAAAAAGCTATATCACGAAAAATGGTCACGTGACTTCGTGTTGCCTACTAGTTATATAAAAATAAGCCACAAGGGGTGTTTTATGTGTTTTATAAGACATAGAATAAACCGAAAATGGCTTTGACATTTACGGTAATTTCGTGTAGGATCGAATTGTTCTCAAATAGTCCTGGGTAATTTGAACATTTACTACATAAAACTCACCAAGAGATTAAATATAACTTATAAGCGCACGTGATGACAAAATATATCAAAAGACAGCGATTTTTTTATTCTATCCGTAAAAGTGATTTTAGGTGAACACACGCGCATGCGCACATACACTCAAGACATAAATAAACAGATACAAGAAGATTTACAGAATGATATCTTCTAATGATTAGGTGACATTTTAGTATTACATGTATATGAGGATTTCATTTCTTCCAAGGGAGTATTCCTTATATAAATTTCTATAAATATGTATAATTATATAAAAGACAAAATAAAATTGGTTTCAATGCGGTCACCCACCTATGGATCCTAGCCGGTAATCCTGTGTTCCTTTTTTGTTTGGGTAATGTTTGATTTAATGCCAACCTTCCTTGTTGGTCTTTGTTTTCATATTTTAAGTTAGGTACATTAAAGATTAGCTGTTGCTCTTCGAACGGAATGGTTAATTTAATGCCACCCTTCCTTATTTTGATCCGATTATTTTTGTATTTGTTTTATTATTCGTCGATTTTTTTTTAAATCAGCATTTTTTACATTTTTAACCTGTACAATTTAATTCTACAAAAAAACAATCTATTTTAGTTTTATAAAACAATCAAAATAATGACAGGATTAGTGAACTCAAGACCTGGGCGTTTAATCTGATGATAATAATATAAGAATCAATCTAGCCAAAACCTTGCTCGTGTGTAGTTTTTGTTCAATTATTACTCCAGCAGTTGTTTAGTTGTTTTCGTAATTAGATATAAAAAGACAAGTAATATTCACAGTACCACACTTGATCTATCTTTTTTCTTTCGGACTCATGTAATAGTAATAGAAATATTTATACTATTATATTTGCATTTCTGACACGTTTCAATCAATGCAATTCAAAGTTGTTTTCCAATTGATTTCTTGTCATTTTACGATGACTATCTTGACATTTCCTAGCACAATGATTAACCCGTAAATTTATTTACGATTGCTGACCTATACTTAAGAGTGATACCACCTAATCTAGTAGACAAATATATTTCAGAGCATTAAGCTAATTTCTGTTATATCTGTTGACATCGGAGAAAAAAGAATTAGATGTCGATTGAGCGTAGGAGTAATGGTTCGGAGATATATATCGAGTATGACTTGGAAAGAAACAAATAAAAAGGCAGGACTTTTTTTGAAGAAAGCATTACTAAGTGACAAAAAACCGGAATCCGTAAAGACTGACGAAAATGGCAAGATTTAAAATAATGCAGATTCGTTCTTTTACTTTTCTTAAAGATGCTGTTACTCATTTTTTATGGTTTTAAATCAAAAATATGTTGCCCAATTGTAAGATCCAAAAAAGTATCATTTTTAAAGATTTTACCGAATGACAATTCATGTAAATAAAGGAAGGTTATTAAAAATTTACTTTTGATAAAGTCTAAGCCAAATTGTTCAATAAGTAATAAATGCATACATTTTAATGATTACTTATAATGCGTATAAACATTTGCAGTACATATTCAACATATTTTTGGATGTTTGGAAATTGTTTTAGAAGAGTCATTATATACATATGTAAAATTTCACTTAAGTGTTGTTTCATCTTTAATTGCAACATACAGGATCTTTAAAAAAAAATTTCTTAATGCTGATTTTCTTGAAATGTCCTGGCTCATCTTGATGCCTATCTATCATATTGTAGATGATTTATATTTGTATTGAGGTCAGTGGGAGATAATCTAATGAAATTATACAGCCAATAGAATTTGTAAGAAAGCTGTATTCTAGATTTTGTTTGTAATTGTTGTTTGTAATTGAATTTCAACGTCTGACTTGCCATCACAGCAAAATGACATTATATCATAAGTCGTGGGTGTTTTCTCAGACATAAAAGACATTGCGCCGTGCCACGTATACCTTACCGCCATATCATTGTTAGAAAGCTGCAAATTTGAAGTAATACATAAGACATAAATAATTCTTGGCAAAGTACAAATCCTGTCTGTTGTTTAAATGTTACCCTTGCATCAAAAAATATATAAAATAAACCAAATAAACGAACAAAATTACGGATACTTGCATAGTAAATAAGAAACCTTTGACATTTCTGGGAAAATGTTCCTTAATCTTCTGAAATACTGTATACAAAAGAAAGGGGTACGTTATCGGGAGTCTTTATTGTTACTTAATACAATAAAAAATTTATTTAAAATTTAATTTTTTAAAACAAATTTTTTTTTTTAGTCATCAAATTTTTTGGGTGTCTATGAAAATAACAAAAGAAATAACCTATATATAACGCCATTAATTTGACGTCTGCATTTTCATATCAAAGGAAAGGTGACAAATCATATTCTCATTTTGTTTTTTATTTGAATTCAAATACCTTAAAATATAGGATTTGGCACCCCAAGAGTACTTCCTTGTTTTTTTAAGACGTATGCAAAACTTTTTAAATACAGTTTAAAACCCTTCTTTTTACTTCGAAATATTTTCTCCTAAGGGGCAGAAACGGAAAATCCTATTAAAATATAAAAGATTTAAAACCAAAAAATTTTTAAAATTTTCCACAAGGGACATATTTTTACTCTTTATTTATCCTGGTCCTAGCTTAGCGCCACAGGGAGAAGCCTGGGCGTCTTAAATTCTCATGCGAGACGCAATTTACAGTAAGAATTGACCTCGGATGTTGAGTCTAATGCAATGTAATGGCCGCATGATTAGTAAAAAATAATGGCTGACTTTGTTAACATTTCAACGGTTATTAATTAATGTTCAGAATTATTTTTGTCCAATTGGATTGCAATATTTCAAATGAATCGTAGCACATTTACTTTAATTATTATTTGAAATTATTTGTTGTCCAATAGGGTTGGATTACAGCATTTCTCGACTAGACTTATAGGTAGAAAGCCGATTTACAAAAGCATATGTGTTTTGAAATGAGAGAGAAATTCTCTCTCGTAGTCCAATTTACAACTAGGAGAGACTACTAAGAATTATTTAGTATTTGAAGTTATTTTTTGTCCAAAAGGATTGCAGTATTTCAAATTAATTTTACTTTGGTAAATCGGTAAAATGTGAATCTGTCTAGTAAATAGACTGTTTAAAAAAACAATTTAAAACAGGCTGGTTTAAATTTTTTAGTACGTATTTACGAAATTAAACTGGTTGCGCCTGACCAATTTAATTTTGTAAATATGTACATATACGTAGATTTATGTAACTATTTCTGAACAAAAAATTCATTGACATTCCAGAAACTTGCTTAGTCGAGTTACAAAAATAAAAGTTCAGTCTTGCACAATAATTTGTAATAAATAAATAAAGGTTCTGTTCAAATATGTCTATAAAAGACTATTTCAGAAAAAAAAGCAATTTTCCAAGTCAGCTCAAAACGACCTCTTAGTTATTGTTCTATTCCCGGAGGTCACTGTTGACATTTTGTCAAAGACGCATTAATGTAAACCCGTTTCAAAATACAGATTTTTGTTTTATCAGAGATTTAGAAGTGCTAACGTATGTTAAATGTCAAATGTTCCTACATGAACACCAGAAATGTCAAAGGTCTAGCTAACATTTATATAACAAAAAATGTTTAATTTGCAAGAGAGAAAATTAAATCGTGATGTGCATGATAAACTACGTATTAAGGTGTCACATAAAGACACTCGCCTCCAGAAAAAAATATGTGCAAAATTTCTGATGTTAATTTTTATTTTAATTGCGGAAAAAATCACCTAAAATTAAAAAGTGTTGCAACGCGTTTCACTCGAATCGGGCTAATAATAACACAAAAATAAGATGTTCAACAAGAATTATTCTTAAATACCTTTTGCAAGTCTTTCTGTTTTATTTCCCCAGCTGATCTATTTAAGAAATTAAAAGTTTATACTTTTAGGCTTTTGGACTTCCCAAGCTGAGTTCTTTTTACGGTGTTTTGTCACTTACATAATTTTATATGAAGACATATTCAGGATACAATATCAATCAACTGTTGCTGACGCCAGTGGAATCATCACCTGCCAACATTTTCCGAGCGAACAATTAATTTCTGTGTATGCTACGATTTCATGTACTTTACTTATTTCGAAGTAACATGCATGATCTTTAATGAATTAATCTATCAATGACTTTTCTTTTCGGGTGAAGGTCAGTTCTAGCTGTATACATTTTGCGTCATCATGAAATATATCACATTGGCATGTACATGTACAGTCAAACCTGGTTACATAGGCCATCTAAGGAACAAAGCCGATCATGTCCTATATAGACAAGTAATTTTTATTTGGAGGCTACTTTGTTCTTTATAATAAATGAAGTTTTTTCTCAGAGTTGCACTCTTATACCTGGTGACTGATATTCAGAGGTTGTCACTATACACAGGGTGATCTTTATCCAGAGGTGGTGTTCTCATAGGTTTGAGATTCATTGTTGGATCAGGATCAACTAATTGTTCATTGATTGATGATGTTCTAATTAACTGAAATATTTGCCGATCGCCTCAGTCAATATCATAACATTTTCCCGTTGAGTGTTACAGCATAAAATGGCTCACTTGTCAGTTATCAAGATATTATTTTATGTCTGTGGTTTTTCTTTTATTGTCCAACTTTCGTTCCTTCTCATGGTCCTTGAGCTTATAATTATCATGAAAGGCGTCCGTGGCCATGAGATAAATATCGTTTACTTCAAACTACTGGCCCCTTACCGCTTTGGATGCGAATCCAGGAATTTTGGATTAGTTTATGTGAGAAAGCTATCCAGCTACGTAAAAAAATGTGTGGTTCTACTCTGGTGCCCGCTCGTGCCTAAAATAATGCCTAAATGCACGGAGGGCTGAGGTCTTCCTCCACCAGAAAAACTGAAACTTCAGTGTGTTGATGATCATAATGTAGTTTGAAATAACAACCATTCTTGGATCGATTCGTCGCGTTGTCTCTCTTAATCCCCTACAAACCATTTTCTTTAAAAATATTTGAAACAACAAACCATAAAAAAATATATTTGGAGTTTTTTTAATTCATTGAAAATGTAAAATTTCTTTTGCTTGGTATTTAGAATTCGAGATGATAAAAACACTACAAACTAATTGGTTAAAGCAGCACGCCTCCAGATTCATGCTAACTTTCATGAAAATTTGAAAATGTATTTAACAGCTTAATATTGTAAAGTCACCGAAAGATTACTGTTTACATATTATCAATGGCACTTACAACCTATGTAAATTACCAAAAAGAGATCAAAATATGCAAAAATAGCCCGTACTGCGGTAGTAACGCAGTAGAAATATAGTAATAAATACTGAAAAATCGGTCATTAATCGCACACAAAATGTAAATTATTGCTAGAATCTTTAATCTTTATACTTTTCCTAAAATCTTAGTACATTTTTCTCAGGTTTGATTTTATCGAAATATTTGTGCTCATCTGGTGGCGTGCAGCTTTAATGATACATGCATGAATTACCAAAATTATTGTGAGAATAAAATACTTAATCGTTTTTGCTTTATATTAAAGGGAAGAATTTTGAAACTGATTAGCATGTAAGATCGTCAGTAAAGGGTAGTGGCAAGCCATGAGCATCCTGCAAACCCAGAATACTTGCATACTTGTAACAGGAGAAGAAACTTGGCTTTACCTCGGGGGCCACGATACTTAAAACAGAGCATATTCCAAGGAAACACACTAACTCACCCAACCTTAGTAATTCCGTATCCACCAATTACTAGACAAGGTAATGGCCACGGATTACTTTTGGACTCAAATTTGATTATATTATTAGGTGATAAGCCATCTGGAAATTCAGTTAATGGAACATACTATGACAATCTTATTAAACAATTACGACATTTTATTAAAGAAAAAGCTAAAGGGAAACAAGCCGTTGATGTCCTTTTGCATGGTAATAACCCTGTGCACAAGTCCATAGTTGCACAAGCGTCCTTTTGTGAGTGTAAGTTTGAGCAGTCTAATCACCCGCCACACAGGACAGACGTGGCAACCAAGTGATTATCTTTTTTCAAAATTTGAAGTCCCACTTGCAAGGGATGAAATTTTGTGATGGGAGGTGTAACGCGCTAAATGCTGCCTCAGTCGCTTGGTTTGTGGGACAACAAAGACGAGTTTAAATACACACATATACGTGTACTACATAAGTAAAGGTACGTATATCTGGATGTCGTTATTGTTACTTAATACAGAAAATTTAAGTTAAAGTTTAAGTTTAAAACAAATATAGTCATCAAATTTCTTGGTGTCGTATGATAATAACAAAAGTAAATCAACCTATATATAACGCCATTAAGTTTGACGTGTGCATGTTTCATATCACAAACGGTAATTCCGGTAATAAATCATGTTCTGACTTTGTTTCTAATTTGGAATTTAAAGACCTCGAATAGTGAGATTTGGCAGTTCCAAAGGTAACGTTACCTTGTTTTTTCAACGTTATGGACGTCATGTAAGACGTGTCAAATACAGTTCATAAAGTTTTCATATACTTCGCCATATTGTCTCCCAAGTGCAGTAAAAGGCTTTTATAAGAAGTTAGCCCGTTACTGCACTAAGATGACGATATCTTTCTCGTATTTATCCTGCTTCTCTTAGCACAATAAAAGAGAAGTCTGAGCGTGCGAGGCGTAAATTACAGTAAGAATTCACCTCAGACATTGAGTCTAATTCAGTGTAATGGCCGCATGATTAGTAAAAAATAATGGCTGACTTTGTTAACATGTCAACGGTAATTAATTAATGTTCGGAATTATTTTTGTCCAATAGGATTGCAATATTTGAATCGTAGCACATTTACTTTAATTATTATTTCAAATTATTTGTTGTCCAATAGGATTACATCATTTCACATGAATTGGAACACATTTACTTTAATTGATAGGCTAAATATTAATCGGTCGAGTAAAACGACTTTTGTAAAATAATTCCTAACACTAAATAGGTAAGTGTTTGTACATCGTCGGTTACCCACGATATATATTCCGTTCAGAAAACATTATCGTCGGTTACCCATGGTATATATTCCGTACATACTACATTATCGTCGGTTACCCATGGTATATATTCCGTACATACTACATTATCGTCGGTTACCCACGGTATATATTCCGTACATACTACATTATTGTTGGTTACACACGGTATGTATTCCGTACATACTACATTTTCTTGATAATGTAGTATGTACGGATTATATACCATTGGTAACAAACGTAAGCACTTACAAAGTTGACACATTTGGCAAAAAGTAAGTAATGAACACTAGCCAATTAAGATGTCTATGTATTTTTAGTGTTTATTAGTAAGTAATGAAAAAGTTATATTGGTAAAAATGGCACAACCTTGTAAGTGTTTGAAATTAGCTTTAAAAAAACTTTCCATTAACTGGACTGACCAAATTTGGCCAATTTAAGTAAATGTACGTGTTATGATTCATTTTAAATACTAATAATAAAAGCAAATGTGTTTTACAAAAAGAGAAACATTATCTCTCGCAATCCAGTTTACAACTAGGAGAGACTACTAAGGCTTCTTTAGTATTTGAAATTTTTTCGTGTCCAATAGGATTGCAGTATTTCAAATGAATTTTACTTTGGTAAATCGGCAAACTGTGAATCTGTGTAGTAAATCGACTGCTTATAAAAACAATGTAAAACACTATAAGCTGGTTTAATTTTTTTAGTACATAATTACAAAATTGAATTGGTTGCGCCTGGCCAATTTAATTTTGTAAATATGTACTTATAAACTTTAACATATACGTGGATTTATATAACTATTTCTGAAAAAAATACTTATTCATTAACATTCCAGAAACTTGCTCAGTCGAGTTACGAAAATAAAAGTTCAGTCTTGCACAATAATATGAAAAACATAGAGGTTCAAATCAGATATGTCTTCAAAAAGACTGTTTCAGAAAAAAAGCAATTTTCCAAGTCAGCGTAAACGCCCTCTTAGTTATTGTTCTATTCCCGTCGGACACTGTTGACATTTTGTCAAAGACGCATTAATATAAACCCGTTTCAAAATACAGATTTTTGTTTTATCAGAGATTTAGAAGTGCCAACGTATGTTAAATGTCAAATGTTCCCACATGAACACCAGAAATGTCAAAGGTCTAGCTAACATTTATGTAACAAAAAATGTTTATTTTGCAAGAGCGAAAATTAAATAGTTATGTGCGTCATAAACTACGTATTAATATGTCACATAAACACAATCGCCTCCAGAAAAAATACGATGTGCAAAATTTCTAATGTTTATTGTTATTTTAATTGCAAAACAATGACCCAAAATTAAAAAGCATATCTGTATTTTAATGCTTTTCACTCAAATCGGGCTAACAATAGCACAAACATAAGATTTTCAATTGTTTCCGAGTATAATTCTTATAATACCTTTTGCAAGTCTTTCTGTTTTAAGTTCCCCAGCTGATCTATTTAAGAAATTAAAAGTTTATACTTTTAGGCTTTTGAACTTCCCAAGCTGAGTTCTTTTTACGGTGTTTTGTTACTTACAGAATTTTATATCAAGACATATTCAGGATACAATATCAATCAACCGTTGCTGACGCAAGTGGAAATCATCACCTGCCAACATTTCACTAGAGAACAACTAATTTCTTTGATGTTACGATTTCATGTACTTAACTAATTTCGAAGTAACATAATCTTTAATTAATTAATCTATCAATGAATTTACTTTTCGGTTGAAGGTCAGTTCTAACTGTATACATTTTGCGTCACAATGAAATATATCACAGTGGCATGTACAGGCAAACCTGGTAACATATGTTATTCAAGGGAAAGGTTGAACATGTCTTTTATAGATAAGCGGTTTTAATTTGGAGGTTACTTATTCTTAATAATCTATGACGTTTTGTCCAAGAGTGGCTTTTTTACACATGGTGACTTATATTAAGAGGTAGTCTTCATACATATGGGGATCTGTATTCAGAGTTGGTCTTAACACAGGTTTACCTGAATTTCAATGTTGAACCAGAATCAACTTATAGTTCATTGATTGATGATGTCTTAATTAAATGCATTATTTACTTTATCTATATCCCAAGTATAAAAAACAATAACACAAAGAAAAAATGTCTAGATGTTATATCATGACTATGTGTCACTTTTATTGTCTACTTTTCATTCCTTTTCACGCTAAGTGCCCCTCACCGCTTTGAATTCGAATCCCTCCAGGGATATTGGATTTGTTTTTATAAGACAACTATCCAGCTAGCTTCAAAACGAATGGGGTTCTACTCAGGTGCCCGCTCGTGCCTAAAATAGTGCATTAATGCACGGAGTGGTACCTTACGTTTTCCTCATAATCATAATGTGTTTGAAATATCAACAATTTGGACTGCATTTAAAAAGATGGCTCTTCTAATCCCCTACAAACCATTATCTTAGAAACAAAAAGCCATAAAAATTTGCATCTGGAGCTTTATTAATTCATTGAAAATGTAGGATTTCTTTTGGTTGATATTTAGAATTCGAGATGATTAAAACGCTACTAACTAATTGATTAATGCTACATGTAAGAATTACCGAAATTATTTTGAGAATATAAATACAAAATCGTATTTTCTATACATTGTATTAAACGGATGAATTTTAATAATGATTTGCATGTAAGATCGTCAGCAAAGGATAGTGCCAATCTAGAGTTTCTACCCAGAAGACTTTCATACTAGTAACAGGAGATGACATTTGGCTTCACCACAGGGACCACGATACTAAACAAGAGCATATACAAGAGAAGCTCACTTGCTTAACCCAATTAAACAATTTCGGATCCACCAATTAGCCGGCAAGGTAATGGCCACGGGTTACAGTTGGACTCAAATGGGATTATATTGATAGATGACAAGCCATCTGGAACTTCAGTTAATGGAACATTATATGGAATCTCATTAAAAAATTACGACATGTTAGTAAAGAAAAAAACTAAAGGGAAACGAGCCGTTTGTGTCCTTTTGCATGATAATGCCCCTGAGTACAAGTCCAGAGTTGCACAAGCGTCTATTTGTGAGTGCAAGTTTGAGCAGTCTAATCATCCGTCATACAGTGTAGACCTGGAACCAAGTGGTTATTATCTTTTTCAAATTTTGAGGTCCCACTTGCAAGAGATGAAATTTTGTGATTGTCGATGTTGAGCTGAGGGCTGCTACAGTCGTTTGGTTTTGGGGACAACAAAGACGAGTCCAAAGGCATAAACTGCTGAAAAGAACAGTTGGCCAAATGTATTTTAAGTAAAGGTGGATCGTATTGAAAAATAAAGTTGAAACCTCCTTCCAATCTTCACATGAGTTAAACCCTGAGTTCTACGAACTCGTAGCAATCGAGCCTCACGACACCTGCGTAGGCGGAACATAACATTTGAATAGGAGATTGTGTTTTATTTAAAAATTACAAGCGATCAAGATTCTTGAATTATTCTCTAACTTTAAAGTATAGGAATGTCTATAATACATAACATGTTAGTTTGATATTTAGGAAATATTTCGTAGGAAGGAGCTGTGTTTGCTTGCTTTATTATTGTCATTCTTATCAGATAGTTTCCCATGTGTTCACTCTCATTTCATTATAATTTGATGACACAAGCATCGTGGCAATTGAAATTGTTGATGTTGAAACACTATTATATTGTTTTTGTCTCGAGATTAGAAATGTCACATGCTGAAAATATCAGAGTATCGCTGTTACAGGCTGTGTTGGCATTTATATCTTGCAGGAAATATAAATCTACAACAACAAAAAGGATAACGTTATATACATTACATGCAGAGATGATTGTATCCCAAAGGAATGAAGTACAACATTTCCTTCTCCCGCAAGATACTCCAATCTTTGAATATTGATGCAACTAGTACTTGTAACATCACAAATCAAAAGATCGTTTTCGATTTCGCAGATATCCCCGACATTAAATGCTTCATAAAGATATAACAATTTACAGCCACAAAAAACTCAACATCTGTTATTTGAAGTACAAATGTAAGTTTAATTATGGCGGCCAATGACAATTGCAAAATTCTTACTGACAGTGATTGAATTCAGTTTTTGTATAACAAGTTATTTATTCTATTAAATAAAAACATAGAAGAGCCGTAAAATTTAGAAATTTAATTTAATAATTTCAAAACCGTACAGTCGCGATGTTTGCATTTTCTATCTTACAGGTAAAAGTGCCTTTGTTATTAAAGGCAAATAAATTGTAACAAAACATAAGAAACGTTCATTAACACAATATTCAGCTGATCATTTTGGTTTAGAGATTATTTAGCGCATGCGCCATCCGCATGTTCCAACATTATTTTGATATAAGTACTTTGTTATGTTTTTATCAATATAAAATAGCCAATTAACTCGATAAGTACCACAGTATCTTTCGATCGACTGACTTTCACTTTCGCAACCTACATTAAATGAACGGGTTCAGTGTCTACAGGTTAGACTCTGACATTGATTTTCCCATATACTTACATTATGAGAAATGGTCCTTAATCCTAACTTAAAAATGTGTTTTATGCTAAAGAGGTGATTTGTTCTAGCAAAATGAAATGCCTGACACATAAAAATGATCTTGTTTTATAAGAGTTTGGCAAAATGACATCAAAAAGGAATACCCCGATTTTCATTGAAAGTTTCTGCTTATCACAGGTCTAATATACACTTTTTATCAATACAAATATCCAAGTAAATAATTATCACAGAGACTTATGAAGTATATAATTTTATAAAGAAAACATTATAGTGATAGTTTCTAAATTAGTTTTTACACTTAAAAAAAATACCCCATTTTTATCCAATCGCCTCATGTCCAATTTATTCATACGGTTTTCCCTGCACTTTTCCAAATCGCTGGCCATGCAACAATGCGAAAGCCTGACCTACAGGTTTATGCACATTGACTGACAGACCATCTTCACTTAGGAAAGGCATTATTACTGGTTAACCTGGTTCACTGCGAAAGACCTATATGGCCATTTCAACTTCATGAAAGCACGATTTAAACTTCATGAAGGTGAAATCTTGAATTCGGGAATTTTTAACTTAATTTTTTTGTGAGTTTTTAACCTCCGGAATTTACGATTTCAGCTTCATGAATTCACTATTTCAACTTCATGAATTCAACCTCTTGAATTTACAATTTCATGAAGTTAAAATCATGAATTCGTGAAGTTGAAATCGTTAATTCATGAAGTTGTAATCGTGAATTCTAAAGATAAAATCGTGAATTCATGAAATTGAAATCATGAATTCATGAAGTTGAAATTTAGAGTTCTTGAAATTGAAAAGGTGAATTCACGAAGTTGAATTCATCAAGTTGAAATCGTGAATTCCTAAATCTAAATCGTATATTTATGAAGTTGTAAACGTGAATTCGTGAAGTTGAAATCGAGAATCATGAAGTTGAAATCATGAATTCATGAAGTTGAAACCGTGAATTCTTAAAGGTGAAATCGTGAATTCACGAAGTGGAAATTGTGAATTAGTGAAGTGAAAATCTTGAATTCATGAATTTGAAATGTCCCAACGGTTTTTAGTAGTTTACACTAGAGAACGCAGTGCTACGGATGTGATTTTAGCTCTTGGCCTATTTGACAATAGATAGAACAGGCAGGTATGAAATTTCCACTGCTTAAAATCAATCAAACGTTCATTGTCAATCCTTACTAAAGCATTACGTATTCAGCGTTCTAATTGTTACTTATCTCCACAACAATCCTTAGATAATTTAATAAAGTAAACTATATTTCTAAGTTTCGTATCCAAATATCTCTTTTACTATGGAACGTTAAGTCTTATTTAGTGATTAAATGTCAACACCGATATAAAAGCAATATTTCTTAGAACGGCTTGGTAATTCGGATAGAGACATGTATTTCAGGTTTCGTTTGTATTGTCATGAAAACTGTTACATAAAACCTTAAGACAAACAAAAATTGAAGATTTGAGATGCAGAAATAAAAGAATTATTGGTCTAAATTATAAGTGTTGCTTTTTGAAAGCCCTTCTTTATTTCATTCTGAGGTGCTAAGATTAACAGTTTTATACTGATTACATTATTTATTTTCTTTTGCATGTCTCCTCCTGTTTCAAGTGCTAGATTTTATCATTTAAGAAGCTTATTCAATTTAAGGTTCAATTATTCATAACCAAATTGTTGTTTTGAAACAGTTCTCTTAAAGTAAAACATTAAAGCAACAACTTAAACAGTAACAACAAAAGAACAATACCAAAATAACTCTAGACAATAACACTAAGCTACAACAACAAAAAGAAAAATCAAAACAACAAAAAACTCTGAAATAACCCTAAACAATAACAACATCATACTTATTTCTTATTCTTTAATTGCTCAGGGAACTAGAAAATGACGGCATTTCTTGAAGACAATTTTCGAGAATCACGTTGTAGACGGCATCCATTATCAGCACATTTGTGTCTGTCATGAAATAAAATAAACACACCAGATATTCCCTTGTTATAGTCCGATATTCCAAAGATTGTACATTGGTAAAAGCAATATGAAATGTCTGTATGTACGCAACATCCTGCAGAGTTAAATTACATTAAACATGACCGTAAAAATTCGTTGTCGAGCTTCATTATTGTCATGTAGAAATGTTGAAATTTGCTTAAGTGTACTCGACTGATGTTTTTAGGCATGAAGGGACTATAAATATGTTTTCATGATTTGTGCGCTGCTTGATGTAGGTTTGGACCAATTACTTAGCGTGCACATTTTTTTAGATAATTCCTTCAACCCGTTTTTCCGGAATCATTAATTATATAAATAAATGCAAAATAACCCTAAATGAAAAGCGTTGCAACGCTGTTCACTCAAATCAATGTCAGAATCGCACAAGAGTCGATTTTCCATACTGAACATGTATCTTTATTATAGCATAAAATCGGCTATTTTCCCCTATTTTGTCCATGTTATAACGGGACCAAAACCATCGAGGGCCTCAATCGCATTAAATACGGCGAGCAACATTCAAGTAACTATGCCGGAAATACGGCGTATAGACATCGCTGCTAATCTTGGTTGTCGCCCTTTCTAAGAAACGGACAGTTGTCAATGTAAACAAATAAATGTCATTCAGTTTAACCCTCCGATTAACTTACAAAACAAGATAACACAAAATGAATATGAGAAAATGTTGTTTCATTGATGTTTATGTTGATAAATGCTCTTTATATTTCTTTGAGAGAATAATGTTTAGTGTCTGATTTTTTTTTATAAACTTGTGTGCTTGAAAAAAAAAACCGATTCTGATGTCACTGATCTTTTTTCTACACATTCTAAGAATTTCTGAGGGTCATGTTTTGTCTTGGGTAGAGGGTAGAGTAATGTAACGTTGTTTTTTCTCGAGATAATAAATCTCCAATGTCAAGCTTTGTTAAATCAATTAAAATTCAAAATTTCGTTCGGTTCTGAGAATTTCCCAAGTTGTTGGCCCCGGAAAAATAAAACGCATACGTAAAACATGTAGAATTGGATAAATACCGTCCAAGCTTGTAATTGTGTTTTGTGTTAAATATACATCATGAATCTGTTTTAAAATTTCATGCTATAATAGCATCAACGCATGTTTATTTCGTGTTATAAAGTCTGCAAAGTCCCTCAGAACTGTTTGAGCCCTCGCCCTACCGGGCTCGGGCACCAACCGTTCCTCGGGACTCTGCAGACGTTATAACACGGAAAAACGTGCGTTAGCTCTATATAATCATTTGCAGATTTTTCCATTTTAAGTGCTTCACATGATCTAAGCAAGAATTTCAAATTTTGTCTTTTAGTCTTTTTTTACCTCAACTTAGTTTCTTTAAGCCGGTTATAGAAAAAACGAACAGACTAAATCAACACGAACCTGCAATTTTTTGCCCACCCCCGCGTTTTTGGCGTTTTTTTTTAAACAACAACAACCACAACAGTTCAGTTTTTTTTCTTGCTAGGAGTCATATACACGACTCACTGCAAATTCTCCAAGGAAGAAATTCTTTAAAACATCACAATTCACAGTCTGTCTTGCTATGAGTCATATACATAAATGCTCCAAGGAAGAAGTTCTTTAGAGCATGCAATAACATGAAAGTTAAAATAAATTGTGCTATCTTTAGAAAAATGAAGACATATTAGCATTTTGAGGCTTAATGGGCCTTTAACAATACAACAGGGCTCGTTCTAACAAATACTTTATTGTTCGTCTTCATTATTACTGCTATCATGGCACGTGACTGAAAAGGCCTTCACCTCGTGTTCTTTTATTGACACAAAGTAATATTCACGCTCACACACCTGCTCATTATTACACTGAAAACAAAATATATTAAATTTTGCAAAATTTACAAATAATTCGTGACAATATCAAATATGTTTTAAACTGCCATAATTTGTCTGATCTGAAGGTCGTTTTGAAATATTCTAGAAGAAAATTAGCTGAGCACACATTTAATTTCATAAAAAAATATATTATCTCTTTAAATTGTCTTTAAATTGTCTTTAATATGAAAATTTTAATATTTCACTGGATAAATGAGACAAGGTTTATTTTTCAAGTTGTTCATTACAGACCATCCCCAATCTCTTTGTATAGAATACTAAGAAAATATCAAAGACTAGAAATTCAAAGGTCGGCTGATGCATATGTATTTATTTTTGCTGTAGTTTTTCATACATGAACTTCACGTTCACATAGGATGTATTATGAATTTGTGCAACTGAATATAAGACACATAAATATAAGATTTAAGGAATATCTAAAACATGGAAGGAAAAAACACAACAAGTTGGTTAGAATATGAAGGTACTGTAAATAATGTGTCCAAGAGGAAAACCAAGATCATCGTCTCCAGCGACCATTTGTACCGTCTTTAAAGTGCTTATTTCATTAAGGCCAAGAATAATATTATTAAAGGCCCATTTTGCTTCAAAAATGCTATCATTGTTATTTCGCAAACTGGTTTATGTTGTAACAGTTTCAAAAATTTACTCATTTAGCCATATAGATGAACTATCTTTCACTACTTTGGGTCTGTTGGCAATTGGTATAACTAAAGCGAATTAGTATTTTTTTATGGAAGTCAAAATACTCCCGATACTTTGTTTACATTTTGCTACATTTATGACATATTACTGCATTTTAGGGCTACTTTCTTCAGTTGTTTAATATCTAACATGCTATGAATCCATTATTAAAACATTATTAAACACGTGTTCACTCGAATGATAAAATGTGGATTTCTAAGGCATAATGTGCCTTTAAGTTGGTAAAATAGATCATTTATGATATTAAACCCTTAACAACAATAAGGGTAATTTATTTGCTACTGGCAATGTAACACAAACTTATTTTTCTCAAATAATTGACAAAAAACATATTTTACACCAAGTGACCTTAACCTTTGACCTTAGGATTTTATGTCGCTTAAATTGTCCTGTGTTGTCTTTTTCGACCAGTCGATGATATCTAAAACGGTAAAACGGTACTTTCCGGATACCGTATTTTATCATACAATATTTGACTAATGAGCCTATAACCTAATAACTTAGGAAAAATGATTTTATTAATAATTGTTCTGTTGACTAACTACCGTTTGAACCAATGGGATTGCAGCTATATTTAGATTATATAATTATATACAAGTTAAAACGGCAATGATACCTCTATAATTGCCTAGGGACAATGACTGACATAAGTTTTGCTTTGCTATGCTAAATATAATCTTTTATAACCTTGTATAAAAAAATCTTTACAAAGGTTTTATGAGATAACTTGATGCCGTAGGTTTTATCACGTATTTGTCAGATACTCTCCTATATATTTAGGTAAATGGTTTTACCACATCTTGCGTGATCACTGCCATATATGAGAACAACTGCGGCTATACATTAAAGACACATTAGTCTCATTATACATCAGAATTTTTAGAAGCAAATCTGTGTTAAATATTGATTTATTAATGAATTTAAGGCATCAACGTATATCACTGTGCAACGGTTTCGATAGTCAACCTTATGATTATGGAAACAATATAATTTTACTTTTTTAAATTGAAAAAAAATCTTTAGATATGGCCTCATGTCCTTTAATATTGAAATTTTTGGATAGAGAATAAATAAGAGAAGCAATATGTAAAAAGAAAACAAAGCAAAGAATCTTAAGCTTAAAAAGTATTATTGTTTAGAAAGAAATGGCTGATATTAATAGAATTTTCATTAGTGATTTGACACTTTACCCCTGTTGTCAAATACACGAGATGCGGGGAACGCCCGTCGTTTTTGTTATTGTGTTCAACTAATTAAATCGAACAAATTGACGACAATATATTTCAAGAATTTTTGTCAATTAAAATAATTGACACGTTTGAGTGCGTGCTTCTATCTCGTTAAACACAATCTTATTTAAATTACCTCTGATAGTATTTAAATTTGTAATATTGTTAAATTAAATATATATTTAAACACATTTTGATTATCAATATTTCTGATGACAATTTCTACTGACGTTTCATGTGGACACGTGTATATTCAGAGCGGTGAAGGACCCTGTTTATATGTACATATATTTAGTTGCCTTCTACTCATGTCGCCATACAATCATGTGACATTGTAGCTTCAGGGTTCATTTAGAACAATTTGAACTATACAAATATCTAGAAAAAAGATCACTCAACGGATCGGTTAAATTTGACTGTTTCTCCTAACACAGGTTTAGGTATAATTTATTAATACAATATAGTGATTGTATAATAAGGAATTTAATAGCGCCCGAAGCCTTCGTAGGTATTGAGGTTATTTGCAATATCCATGATAAGCGGCATACGGTGAGTAATACACCAAACGAGGATAGTAGTACACCAAACGAAGATAGAATAGAACGAAGAGGTACATATCAGTAAAAAAATAAAACTCCTACTGAAAGTATAGGAACACCCCATATATTAAAAATGAACATATTCACAACTAAGCTTTAGAGGTCTTTCGAAAGTACGTTTTGTCCGATAAAAAGCTGACTACAGTATCTGTTTGAGGAATTGACAATTTAAAAAATATCTGCTATATCCTATGGAGTTCATGTTCTACGACGAATTATATTTTTCTTGTGAAGCCAGTATGTTACATAAAATACCAAGCACTACTATATGATGGCTAATTTGTGCTATGTCGTATTTTCGTTCTGCGGGGCGCTAGGCGAAAAATAGAAAATACGACAGTCACCACTGAGTCGGAATATCATGCTTTTCACCTTTGCGACCCTCTGATCAAAACGTATTTTCGTATGGCACCCCGCGAAGCGAAAATACGACATGGCACAAATGAGCACCCATACTTTGCAACTAATGGGAAAATAGCATCTAGTGTTCCCTCAATATATACTATTACATCTTTTAATGAAACAAAATATCGTCTTTATATCAATTCTCGAATGTCGTTTCATACCGTAGTATCACAAAGAAAGCAATATCACGATGATTTAGTCACGTGATTCGTGTTACATACTAGTTATATAAAAATAAGCCACAAGAGGGGTTTTATGTGTTTTATAAGACATAGAATAAACCGAAAATGGCTTTGACATTTACGGTAATGTCGTGTAGGATCAAATTGTCCTCAAATAGTCCTGGTTAATTGAACATTTACTACATAAAACTCACCAAGAGATTAAATATATCTTATAAGCGCACGTGATGACAAAATATATCAAAAGACAGCGATTTTTTATTCTATCCGTAAAAGTGATTTTAGGTGAAAACACGCGCATGCGCACATACACCCAAGACATAAATAAACAGATACAAGAAGATTTACAGAATGATATCTTCTAATGATTAGGTGACATTTTAGTATTACATGTATATGAGGATTTCATTTCTTCCAAGGGAGTATTCCTTATATAAATTTCTATAAATATGTATAATTATATAAAAGACAAAATAAAATTGGTTTCAATGCGGTCACCCACCTATTGCCGTATATTGCGACTTACCCTACACATTTTGTTGTCTTTAATTGTATTTTTAATATCCTTGCCGGTGTCTTTGATTTCATATTTTTAATTAGTTATATTTACTACCCATCCATGCTTTGCCTTTGTAAAGTCTCCTGCGTTTGTTTGGTCTCCTGCCTGCTTGGATCCTAGCCGGTTATCCTGTGTTCCTTGTTCTTTTGTTGGGGTAATGTTTAATTTAATGCCACCTTTCCTTGTTGGTCTTTGTTTTCATATTTTAAGTTAGGTACATTAAACATTAGCTGTTGCTCTTCGAACGGAATTGTTAATTTAATGCCACCCTTCCTTATTTTGATCCAATTATTTTTGTATTTGTTTTATTATTCGTCGATTTTTTTTAAATCAGCATTTTTTTACATCTTTAACCTGTACAATTTAATTCTACAAAAAACCAATCTATTTTAGTTTTATAAAACAATGAAAATAATGACAGGATAAGTAAACACAAGACCTGGGCGTTTAATCTCATGATAATGATATAAGAATCAATCTAGCCAAAACCTTGCTCGTGTGTAGTTTTTGTTCAATTATTACTCCAGCAGTTGTTTAGTTGTTTTCGTAATAAGATATAAGAAGACAAGTAATATTCACAGTACCACATTTGATCTATCTTTTTTCTTTCGGACTCGTGTAACAGGAATATGAATACATACTATTATATTTATATTACTGACACGTTTCGATCAATGCAACTCAGAGCTGTTTTCCAATGGATTTCTGGACATTTTACGATGACTTTCTTGACATTTCCTAGCACGATGATTAACCCGTAAATTTATTTACGATTGCTGACCTTTACTTAAGCGTGATACCACCTAATCTAGAAGCCAAATAGATTTCAGAGCATTAAGCTAATTTCTGTTATATCTGTTGACATCGGAGAAAAAAGGATTAGACGACGATTGAGCGTAGGAGTAATGGTTCGGAGATAGATATCGAATGTGGCAGACATTTCTTTGAAGAAAGCATTACTAAGTGACAAAAAAATGAAATCCGTAAAGACTGACGAAAATGGCAACATTTAAAATGATGCAGATTCGGTCTTTTACTATTCCTTGAAAGATTATGATACTCATTTTTTATGGTTAAAAATTATAAATATGATGCCCAATTGTAAGATACAAAAAGTATCATTTTTAAAGATATTACCGAATGACATTTCATGTAAATAAAAGAAGGTTATAAGTAATTTATTTTTGATAAAGTCTAAGCCAATTTTTTCAATAAGTAATAAATGCATACATTTTAATGATTACCTATAATGCGTGTAAACATTTGCAGTACATATTTAACATATTCTTGGATGTTTGGAAATTGTTTCAGCAGAATAATTATATACACACAAAATTTCACTTAAGTGTTGTTTCATCTTGAATAACAACATACAGTTGAGTATATTAAAAAATCTTTTTTCTTAAGGTTGATTTTCTTGAAATGTCCTGGCTCATCTTGATGCCTATCTATTATATTGTAGGTGATTTATATTTGTATTGAGGTGAGTGTGAGATAATCAAATGTCATTTCACTAATGATATTATACAGCCAATAGAATTTGTAATTTCCTGTTGTTGTTGGAAAGCTGTATTCTACATTTGATTTCAAGTTACGCTGGTGTTGCAGGGAATATTTCAAAAAATCTCTGCAACTGTCTGTGTAAGATCGTAAACCTCCTTTATATGTGGATGGGGTCGTTTTTACATTTACATTAACCTGGTTCAGTCGTCTACGTTTATTTTGTTTATATTTATTTATGAGTTGGTTTTAGCTCTATCACTGGTCTTACTTCACATTGAAGGACTCTTTTCTACCTCATATCTTTAGATATTACAATTGTATCTTCTTGACAGAATCACTATCTTGAAAATCTTTTACAAGCAAGACATTGACCGTCTATGCATTGCCATACTCATACCATATGATTTATGAATAAGCGGTGAAAGAATGTCCAGGATTGTCACGCAAAATGGCCTCATCGCGAAAAGATCAAATTAGCGTCCCCTAGATTTCAAATTCGATGTTCTCATTGTGTAAGCATGCTGCCAAGGATTGTGTTATTTCCAAATGAAGATTAAACTCTTTTTTGGCATGCTGCAAATCGAGTCTTACATTCTTTTCGTAATTGAATTTCAACGTCTGGCTTGCCATCACAGCAAAATGTCATTACATCATAAGTCGTGGGTGTTTTCTCAGACAAAAAAAGACATTGCGCCGTGCCACGTATACCCTACAGTCATACCATTGTTAGACAGCTGCAAATTGAAGTAATACATAAGACATGAATATTTCTTGGCAAAGTACAAATCCTCTCTGTTGTTTAAAGGTTACTCTTGCATCATTAATATATAAAATAAACATAGTCTAGACTGTATAATTTATTCCAATACTGGAACATTAGAAACAATATGATAATGTTTTATAACAGTAGAACTTGCTTATCTAAGGAAATAAGTAGAGAATACCATGCCTGATATATCAAAATTTATCAGGCCAGGCTAAGGAAAACTATTCGTGCAGAACTTTATATCAGACACTTTTTATGTTCTATCAAATCATGTTTTTAATTTTAGTATGCTTTTTGTCTTTAAATTTCAAATGCAACAAAAACTGTGAAGAACCTCTCGAGTTAATGCCGCCCGCAGTAATATGCCAAGAGTCATATCTTTATATAGTAGTCCAATTTTTTTTAGCCAAATGTAAGAGAGATGTAGCAGTCAATAATTCTATTTGTTTCAAACTTTATCAGTGTAATATTTTCAAACTAGTACAAGGTCTAATAAAGCTGAGAGTGACTGATACAGCTAAATTTAGCAGGCATTTACTTTATCATCAGAAATCAATGTAATGATATGATAAAGTACACATCTTTGCTCTCAATGCGATATAGGTTGATTAACGACTATTCTGGAAAATAGACAAAAACAATGAGCAATTAATTAATATTGTTTTGTTATTTGCTCGTTATAACTAAAATATAAAATATAAAATACATGTAGTTGTTTCCGAAGGGACAATCTTTCCAAAGTTGTAAATTGACCATAATTGGCTACCTTCAGTTTTGCCATATCTTACTACTAAGTTTATTGTAAAGAAAGGAAAGACCTGTGACGAGGTATTGATCTGACTATAAAAGAAAAAATATAAAAAATTAGTCGAATGAAAGAAAAAGGTACATTTAGTAAGATTTTGCACTTAAACGGTCATTTATTCTCTATATAATATTTGTATTTAAGATTTTGTACATATGTTGTTATATGGATTTATTTAAACATTTGACAAGGGATTTTATAGCAAACAGCTGGAAACACGTCATTTAACATGCCAAACCACTTCATACTGAATATTCGTTTTCTTTGTATAAAGAGTCTCTACTGAAGATTTTTGACTAGACGGGACTAGAAATAATTTTCCGAGATAAATGTTCTGTTTGATGTAGGTCTAGACAAATAACTTGTATACAAAGTTTTAAATCATTCGCTGCTTACTCCGTTTGTCCAGCTTAATTGTGAAAAAATGATCCAAAATTGAAAAGTTTTGGAACGCTTTTTACTTAAAGTTGGTCCAAAAAGGCACAAAAGTACGATTTTAATCTATTTCTAAACATGTTTATTAATTATCTTTGTGGGTATTTCTGCTGCAGCTGAACAAGGTAAACAATTCAAATGTTTTGTTTTTGAATTTTCGGACCTCATTGGAGTTCTTTTAAAGATTAAGTCTAATTTAAAGTTTGCAGCAGTCTTGTATTATATCGGAAATATAAGCTTTGTGATTGTCCACTGAACAGCAGCGTTACAAACAAAAATAAGTATTATATATAAGATAAATGCTTTATTTTCAGTAACTTATTCATGTAATATAAGATTTTCATTCCTTGTTGAGAACAATTCTACTGGACTCAATATTTATTATTGTGACTGAACTTTGCTACTTTGGGTACAAATGAAGTATCTGATATGATATTTTGGACTCTGAAAATGAAAAAGAGGCTAGAGAAGTGAGATTAAGAAAATAAATCTTTATGAACAGGCTAAATCAAATCGAGCCTGCAATATTTTCAATGATGTCGTTGTGGGCTTTCTTTAGGGATTCAATATACATGATATAGTTTTTATTGAATGTTCTAAAGCATTCATGTTGGCCATGGGAAGAACAAAAAAAAATCCATAAAAAGACCCCAACAAGAAAAAAAACAACAAAAAAAACAACAACAAACATTATAGTAATTTCTAATTAATTAAAGAATATACACGTGTCAGTATCCGGCATCATGTATTGCAATTAAAATAGCAATTTACGGTACACATGTCTAGAACAATTGAAATTCAGGAAACGGAATATTCGTTCAAAAAAGAAATTTATATAAAAAAAGCCTGCATTGTTAACATAATCATAAAACTTTTCCGTCATGACGTCCTCAATTAATGTTAACAATCGAGTTTTCATTTTCCACATACAACCAATTTAGATTGTCAATCAGCCTGCCATTGACGTTAGACCATATCCGAATAACATTACGGTTTAGTTGATATGCGTGGGACGAACGCATCACGCAAATGAACCGGTGTCATTACAAACTGGGTAAATGACCTACAGGAAAAAGAAAACTCAATACTAATCAATAATTGTTTGGTTACATTGAAAATTGCTTTATCGTTCTGTTATGTTTGCTTGTAATTTGCCAAAAATACAAAATAAGATTTTTTTATCTTGATATGTTATTTAGTTGTCTGTAAAGGCGCAAGTCTATTGATACATGTTAAGTAAGTGACAAAACAAGGGGGCAGCCCACAATAATATTGTACGAAATAATCAAATTCAATGTTTAAAATTATTTTTGTTTAACAGAATTGCAGTATTTCAAATGAATCAGAACACAACTACTTTGGTAAATCCGCTACATTTAAACAGTCTAGTAAACAGACATTTTTATATATAAAAAATGATTTGAACCACTAAATTGGTAAGAATGCCATTCTTGACCAATTTAAAAATGTAAGTGCTGACTGATAAATATTAACATATACAATTATCTACTTCACCTCACATGATCGACTACTTGTCAAATATGACATCAGAATCAGCTGTAAGAGATATATGAATATCAGATATATATATATATATATCATATATGATATATATATATTAGAGATAAATTATCGCCTTTCTTGAGGATTAAACTAGCAACCCCTGTATTTCAATTCTTATTGCTCATTATACTAAGCTAAGAGTTCCGAGATGATAAAAAAGTGAAAACGAAGCCCCTAAAAACGCACAAAACGGCAAAAATGAAAATATTATAGATTCGGTTTGATTGAGCCTGTTCATGGACAGCACAGGAAAGTGTAGATTACCCTTCGTGACACGTAGTACCGGGTTAAGCATAATTTAACATTTAAAAACACGAAAAAAGTGACAATTTAAATTGAGAAACATCGGCAGATGTTTTCATACGGCGTATGGTATGGAACCGTCAATGCGACACTTTCGTGACAGCGTATGGTTCCCAAGTAAAATAAAGCGTGTGCCCTAAACGAGAAAACAATATGCGGAACTTAACAAAATAATAGACCGGTACTTTATCAATTATTTCATCCCCATATCAAAAGTAAAAACGTCTTATGAACAATATCTAAAGAAATAATTGTTTTCCTCGTATTTCTGAAATTAAATATTTCCACATTTAGAAAAGCGTAGGTTGAAAGCAGGAAATTCTATTTATACTATTTCCCTTTACAAGAAATGAAAGGAATTGATTAAGAGAAAAAAACTTTCTTTCCAGTTATTGAAATTACTTTTTTCTAAGGGGATGAAGCATTCCTTTGATTAGAATCATACAATTTATTTTTTTCATATCAGGGAAATATTTTTGTTATAAACAATTATAAAATTGTTAAGCCGATGTGTTACATTGTCATTGTTTTGTTTGACTATGTTTTGCTTTGCATTAAAGAATTTTTAAATGTCTTTTGTTTTGGGTTTTACGTCACATCGACACAGTATAGGTCATATCGCGACGTTCCAGCTTTACTGGTGGAGGAAGACCTCAGGTGCCCTTCCGTGCATTATTTCAGGCACGAGCGGGTACCTGAGTAGAACCACCGACCTTCCGTTAGCTAGCTGGATAGCTTTCTCACATGAAAGAATCCAAAGTCCCTGTCGGGATTCGAACCCACAGCGGTGAGGGGCAAGTGGTTTGAAGTCAACGACCTTAACCACTCGGCCACGGACGCCCCAAATGTCAATATTAATGGAAATAAAAGAAAAGCAAACGTGTCAATGTGTCATATTGCCTTTATTGACGTTAAGTTGAATAAAAGAGTCTACTGTAGGATTAAACGGATGTTGGAATGATTCAGGGATGACCAGATTCGTCAGATTCTTTCTCTTTACAGATTCTTTCTCTTTATTATTAAATGACCGTATTAACCGTATAAATAAAATATAGTAATCCGTCTGGACGACACTATAAATCTAATATCACAGTAAATATCTAGACACAGCAATGTATTGTTGTAGCCTTCCACAAAAAAGCGATATCAAATAGAAATAGGAAACGGAACTTTCACGCCAATAAACGAATAAATTGTTGCAGGGTAAGTAATCGGACGACCGCGGCAAGTGCAAGACATCGTCTACGACCCATCTACTTAGCACCGACTGATTCCGTATTCAGTATATAGCAATTTTGTAGGGCAATAAATATACATTTAGGTTTCCAACCAAAGAAATCGTTAGCTTCGGTTTATGGCATGGATAGTAGCTTGAATTTAACACGTTCGTCAAAAAACAGGCTCAATCAAACTAAGCCTGCAACATTAATATTCTCTCTGTTTTCGATGCGTTTTTTAAGGTTCCAATGTTTGACCATTTAGGTATGATCAATCCCCTTTGCGCCATATTTTAACACTATCTCTATTATGGCAACTTGAATAAGATTTTTGCATATTGCGTTATTTGTTCAATTAACAAAGTTTTTATGACTTTGAAATCGTTGTGTTGCAGCATTCAATACAATATAGCCAATTCACTTTCTCTCATTTATTTTTTAGGCATTCATTAATTTAACGACTATCTTGATATTACGAGAGCACATGTTTAAATAGAATGTAATCTGTTAATTTTTTCATTAACATTTGTTTCTACCTCTGTTTAGGGAATACAATTCGTGCAAACAAAATCTCAACTCCTACAATTGAAACATCTTTTTACTACAGAATAAAATATCAAATCTCATTTTTTCTTTCATTTTATCTTTTTTGCTGTAGATAATAACTTTTAACTCTTCATGTTTTATGAGTAATGTTTTTTCTTGTTCCCAAACAATATCTTTTATTAAATATGATACTTTAGAAGTATAACCGTAAACTTTAAAGAGTATCGCTTAAACGCGATACAAACACAAATAGAATATAGCTTTGACATAACAGAGACAATGTCATACTCCGCAAATCAATAATTTCTAAAAAAACTTTTTTAAAAAAAGGCTTTTTGTTAATTCATAAAATTTGAAAAAAGAAAACAAATATTTAAAAAACCAATTGTTTCCTTTTTTCATAAAAAACGCTAAGAAAAATTGAAATCAATGTTTAGAAATAGGGGGAAATGAGTTTTTAAAAAGCAATAATTTAGGAAAAGGGGCCCCATTAATTGTCACAAAATCTTAACTTGAAGAATTTGGGATTTTTTAAATTTTGTTTTTTCCCCGCGTTTTTTATGAAAGTTCGGGGTTTTATTTACCTTTGTTTTTTTCCCCCGCGTTTAAATTTTTGGAAGTCATTTTTAAATTTATTGCATCTGTCATTTTCATGGGCCCGTTCTCAGAACAAATTTGTTAAAAAAAGTGTTTGGTTTTACGTCAGTAAAAGAACAAATTATAAATTGCGATATGCTTATAAAGACTCCCCTTGGTAAAGAAGGGAGACAACTTGTGCATTTGTGATTTCATAAAAGTCTGATATTGATCTTTAAGAAAGCCGGTTTGGTGGACCGTATTCTGTTACTTAGGGTTTAATGTGCCGCTTTTATTTATGTCTGTAATCAAATTGCTTCGACGTTTATGTTTATTTGTTTAAAACTGCAAAAAGCCGGTGCTAGGGGCGTGGACGATTGCTTGCAAACGCCACTTCTTTCAACGATCATGCTCAAGGTTAGCCAAATTATTTCAGGCAAAGCAAATTTGAGGAAAAAGGACTTAAATTGAAAGTAAAGTAAACAGATTCAAGGTCCAAGGGATAATTTATAAGATATTGTCAAATAATGACTAGTTTGTCAGTATTTGTCATCATATTTTCTATTGCGTGACTAGCGCAATAAGGATTGGTTTTGCATAATGTGACCTTCTCGTTTTAATAATATACATAGATTGTACGTGCCATTTTCAATGTCTAAATTCCTTTTCTTGTCCATTTCAAGATTTGTAACTTTTAAGAACGTTTTAAGACTTTTTATGAAATTAGCATATTGTTGCTTGCTGCTTCCAGGGACTTCTCCTTTTTTACTTTAGTCTATTGATTTATGATTCACCAAAACAAAGTTATGTTCAATTGCTGAATGTTATTTGGAATAAAGAAATATTTATCGTGAAAATATCAGACTTTGCGCAAAAGAAATTGATTGTCTTAGACAAATTTAGAACATATGAAAATAGGTAGCATTATTCTGTACAGGGTTATGGAAATCAGTCTATTTCTTTGCTTAAGAACTCGGTCAATGCGTGTTGTGTATTACATGGTTTACAGCAAGGAGTGTCGGTCATCATGGTATCTCAACATCTCAAGTGGAGATAAAGATGTCCGGTTTCCGGCCTATTTATGGAAACATATTATGACTTTTTCGTAATATGTTTTGCAAGCTTCAATACCAAATGCCGTGATTCTTTTTTAACAATCTGTGGCTTTCTGAGGGGGAATATATATATTTTTCCATTCCATATTTAAATTTTACTGTTTTTCGAAGTTTTTTTCTGCAGTTAGAGAAATTTTATTCTGTGTTAAGGGAAAGCATTTTACCTGCAAGGTCCAATACCAAGATTTAATTGATTTTTTCAAAACAACTTGTGACTTTCTGATGGGGAAAACATATATTTTTCATTTCATATTCGATTTAAATCTTTTCTCTTTTGAGATGTTTATTTGTTTGTTTATTACTGCAATTACAGATTTTTTTTCATGCAAGGTGCAATACCAATGCCATGTTTGTTTATTTTTTTTCCTTTTTGTTGTTGATTTTGAGGTTTTCTAAAGGGGAAGGGGAAAAGCTAATGTAAACAGCAACAACTGAGAATGTCACATTTCTATATTTTCAAATGTAGCAAGTTTGTTTTTCAACCTCAACAATTTTATTGCAGAAATAAAATCAATATTTATGCGTAAAACATCTTATGTTTTTTTTTGTTGTTGTTGTTTTTGTTGTAGTGTTTGTAAACAGTATAGCCATTTGCAATATTTCATAGAGAATAACTGAATCCCTAAATAACGCCATAAGCGACAAAATTGAAAATGTATCTTCAATGCATCTATTCTATGATATCTTAATTGTTTGTACAATAAAGGGAACAGTCGGTTTTGTTAATCTATGCGTTACTGGTTCAATCCTTTGGCAAGGCGAAGATCCAGCTTAATGACCACAACTGGTTTAGAAATAATGTGGAATTTGTATTCAGTCGAATGCGGAAAAATTGTTAATATCTTATTAGTTATCACGACAAGCCGTTTAGACGGACGGACTGCCGAGATAATGCAAATTAGAGCTTAATTTAGAAAAAAACAAACAACATAATGGCGTGGCTATATTTAGCTCAGATGTTCTTTTAAAGTTATCATTGGCTGACGCATACAGGAATCAAGGATAGGAGTGTCTGCCGATATTGGCAACAGATATTCAATATTGACAAGCGTATAACGAACGGGTCCTATGCACCTCGCTTTTATAAACTCGCGTTTCAACGTTTTATCTTTGATATGCAGGCTTCATATTCAAAACCATTTTATTTAGTTCCGCCCATTGTTTTCTCGTTTAGGGCACATCTTTCTTTGGGACCATACCCCGCGATCATGGAATGACACGATAGTGTAACATTAAAGTTTCCATGATAACTAAATTCAAAATTTCACTATTTTCATGTTTAAATGTTGAATTATGTTTAAACCGGAGCTAGGGGGCATAGAAGGTAACTTGCACTATCCGTTACCGTCTATATACAGGCTCAATCAAACCGAGTCTGCTACATTTTCAATTTTGTCGTGTTGGGCTTTCCTTAGGGATTCTTTGTTTTCCTATTCCATAACCTCTGATCCCCTTTCAAAATTCCATTATTTAGTTCCGCCCACAGTTTTCTTGCTTAGACAACATGCTTTCTTTACTTGGGGACCGAACGCCACTTTTCATGGAATGGCACGATAGTGTCACATTAAAGGTTCTATAACAATCACCGTATGAACACATCTGTTGATGTGATTTGCACTATCTACTACCGTCCATGTACCGGCTCTCTGCTTGAACTTCAATGTTTCTAAATTCAAATTTTCACAATTTTCAGGTTTTAATATTTAATTCTGCTTAAGCCGTTGCTAGGGGGTGTGGACGGTAACTTGCACTATCAAGTACCGTCAATGAACCGGCTCTCTGCCTGCAACATCTTAAATTTTGCCCTATTGGGCTTTCTTTAGGTATTCTGTTTTTTTCTATTTTACATTTTTTTTTCTGAAACGGATTGAATTTTAAAGACATCGACGGTGTTAATTGCTAAGCATCAATGACAACAAATTTTCCAGATTAAATATATAGTTGTGTTATTTTTGTTTTCTTGTTCATAACATTTCTCTTAAAGTATAAAAGCTATGGACTTGAAACTTCATAATAGGATGATAGATCTCATTAAGAAGAAGTGCAATGCACAAGAACCTGTACTCTGCATTTCTTATTTTTTGAGTTATTGCCCTTTGTTAATTTTCATACTTTATTTTTGTCCAGGCCATTTCTCCTAAGTGTAAAAGCTATGGTCTTTAAACTTCAAAGGATGATAGATCTCATTAAGAAAAAGTGCAGTGTATAAGAACTGGTACTCTGCATTTCTTATTTTTTGAGTTATTGCCCTTTGTTAATTTTCATATTTCATTTTTGTCCTGGCCATTTCTCCTAAACTATATTGTTCACAAGGCGACACATCCGAATCGCGGAGTTCTAGGTTTTAGAAGTGGTGGCTTGGAATTATTTTTTCGACATTTTTATACAATTTGATGTTGGTGTAAACACAAGTTTTCAAGTTATTCGTTCAATTGGTTCTTTATTATAGTCATTTTTATTGCAAAAGAAATGCAAAAAATTGCAAACATGTTTATCATATCTCATCCGATTGTTGTGCCCCTTTGTAAGTAAAGGGTTGCCTTTAGGGATTGAGGCATCAGAATAGCATGGTTTGAAAAGGCGACAAAAGGTGATGTGGTTTTGACCCCTTTGATTGCTTTTACAGTGTAACACCCGAGGTTAGCCAAAGTCATATTTCCTGTTTCGGCACCATATCACGTAAGTTGGTGCGCCGTAAAAAGGATCGTTGTGTTGCTTCAATTGAAAGGATTCTTGTGTAACTATAATTTGTATGCACGCAAGTTGGTTATTAAGGACTTCAATTGCAAAGATGAAATAATGTAATAGACAGAGTTGTAAATGATTGAATGCTAAGAATGTATTGGTTCGTCTGAAGTATGATGAATTGCCTTGTCACCGTTAATTTTATAAATTTTCTTATCAATACATTGAATTTTTTTTATTTTTGAGGTCAAGTGTTTGCTATTTCGAGAGTTTGAATTAAAGGGGTAAATCTTGATCAAATCAATATATGAAACGTCAAATTAACAGAATTAAATTGATATATTGTTTAACATTAAATTAGAGAACGGATTTCTCCTTCAAAAGTGATTTCTCCATATTTAGAAATATTTGACAAATATGTTAATGAATGACATACTAATGTTTTTGTTAATTTGTTCTAATGTTAAATGTACGTGTGAATCTCAAGGCTCTAATTGATTTACAGCTTAGCCTCGCGATTTTTTTACTATTGTTAATTCGGTATATGACATATATTATGACATCTTTATAAATTGCATGGTATGTAAAATACTTTGTAATACATATTGGTATTATAAGGCTTCTTGCACCTTCTTAAAAGCCCTAACTTTGCTAATTGTGATTAAATAATGCATTAATTAAATATCCTTAACTAATCGAATTACTCGGATTAACAGTAGTGATGTCAATGATTTTATTTCACAATTTTCGTTGTTAATACAGTAAAAAAAATCGCGAGGCCAACATTTTGCGAAATCAACTATTCGTTTTAATTGCCGAGATAATATTTCAGTACGAGCAATTCTCGGTGTTTTGCAACATAAACAATTTTGTGATTGTTGTGAACGAACATGTTACTTCTATGCTTCTGTATGTTAAACATTCCTTGAGGGAAAGAATCTCGATAATTTTAAAAATTGCGGATTTTTTACAAAAAGAAATTGATAAAGTAGATCTATCATGTACAATAAACAGAACAACTGAAATTCAGTTCTCGCCATATTTAATAATTGAAACCTTTTATCTTAGTATACTATTGCTTTTCTTTTTCAAACATTTTTGAAATCTGATCTGAAATATCTTACTCCCTATTTTTTATTAGACTTAACAGAGAAACTTGCTTACATATAAGCCTTAATTGTACTCCAATTATTATCTTTATGATCTCTTTTTGATATATCTCTTTCATTGCATATGGGAAATAAATAAAGTAACGTTGAAAAAGAAATGATTGGAACCTGAGGAATTCCTCGACCTGTAAAGATTCGAAGTCTGTGTCGATACGAGATAAAACCCGGCTAACAGAAAGCATATTTAGTTTGAGATATGAAAATAAATGTGTGTCAAATAAAACAAGTATTTTGATATCTTAATTATATGTAAGGGTATGATTATAAAGTTTGTCAAAGCACGTTATGTATACCGTGATGTATAGGTTTGTCTTGAACATTCTATTTTTAGAAAATATCGTGTCTGTCTCTCCACTTTTGCGTTATTACGTTGTAGTTCTCTATATCTAAATTACCATCACTGTGAAACATGATATTTTGTTATTTTTAGGTCTGAATATTGACGAAACGACAGTTTTGACTAACAATGTAAGAGAACTATTATTTGTTATTTAAAGACAATAAATGGGCATTTGTTATTTGATTTATTTAACACAAACTTTCGAGTAATTAGTTTTTACAGAATTTGATTTCGTTCGTTTAAGATTATAGACACTCACGAATCCGTTCCTGTAATCATTCAGTACTGAGCAATGAGTGCAAGTGTCTTGCACTAGGAACAACGGCTTGTCCTTAAAGGGGTTCGGACCCATGTGGCTAAATGTCTTTAGATAACTGGTCTGACGCGTTAACTGCTCTCCCTTCTAGTCATAAAAACTGAAATGCTTAATTGTATCACTTTTAATATTTTGATGTCGAATTCATAAATACATGTAATTCGGACAGTTATATTTGGTTAGCTTACATTTACTTCTATTGATGACAACAGTATGTTTCCTTGTCTAAAACATTACGTCCATATATTACAAATTATATTTTAACATTTCCACTTAATTATTTGTATAATTTAGTTTTTTTTAATTATGTGTTATTAAAGAAATAATATCGGTCTTAGTGGTGTTTATCGGTTATTTAAAACCGGTTTGGAGTTTTGATGCGTATAAATTGACCACGGAGGCCGTAATGTCTATTTCAAGCAAGAATTAATGTGAACAATTGCAATTTCCATTAAATATGCTTTCAAAACAGACTACTGAAGTATTTAAACAAAGGACGTCCTTGTTTTCTCCTTGTGTCTTTTTTTGTGTCGTAAGGTGCCAAGCTTGGTTCCGTGTTGGAGGTACTAACGGCGAATTTATAAGCGGTCACCATTTTACCGGACAAGGCGCTTGTATGATAAAATGCCAAAATCTTGCCTTTTTACCCAGCGGAATGAACTTTAATATGTCTATTTCATCTTTTCACACCGATTTAGGTACGATAATGAATGAAAAATGTAAAAATGTAAAAATCGGCGAGAAAAACGGTATTTGTCTATTTTGTGATCATGATTTCTGCAAGCGTCTATAGGTACTGGACCAATCCTGTATTGAGTTAAATCCCAAATTGAACGCTTTGTCTCAAGTATGATTAATTACCTCATCACCGTTACTATTTATGGAATTTTCTATTCAATGCATTAATCTTATCTTTTGAGGTCAATTATGTGTTATTTCAATAGAGTTTCAATTAAAGGGTTGTACCTTGATCGAATCAATATAAAAAGCGCCAAATCAATATAATTACACATAATTGTTTGTTTAACAAAAACGAAACACATTAAGGAAACGGCTTTCTCCTCCCAAAAATTAGAAACATTGGGCTATCAATAGCCAATAATTTTCCAATTATTGAGACAATTATTGCCATAGTTAATATTACAAGTAATTAAGATTTTGATAGTCATCAGCTCTTTTCTGAAACAGGAATACATTTCGAGAGAAGTCTGCAATCTTTACTTTATTGAGACTTGATGGTATACGTTTTTTTTTCAAATATGTAAAAATTGTTTGAAACCCAGTTTTATCTTTGTAACAGATGTCACATATTTTTAAAAAGAGTGTTTACAGAGGCGTATCACGTAAGCGGGTGGAGGGGTCAGGATCTGAGCCTAAGCGTCTGTGCTTAAGGTCAATTCAGTAAAACACCGACGTTCCCTAAGCTAGCTGGATAGCTTCCTCACACGATGAATCCAAAGTCTCTGTAACCACCTCCGTGGTCGAGGGGTTAGAGTCGATGACTTCTAAGAAATCCAGTTACCTCTCTGACGTGGGGTCGATCCCCGGGAGATGCTTTGGTAGTTTAGCGCGGAGGTAGGTAGTCTAGAACTGGTGTCACTCTACAGGAACGGTGGTTAGGAAACTACCCGCCTATATGACTGAAATACTGTTGGGAAAAGGCGTAAAATGAAACAAACAAACAAACTATTCGCTTAGTTTCTACTAAATTTAAATGTAAAATGTCCATGTACGTTTGTACTTAAAGGCGCTTAATTATGGATTTAGTGTGTAACATTTTTCTTCCCGCTGTTATATCAGTATATATGGAAAAAATATAATATTTAATTACAAGTAAAATAGCTTTGATTACACAGACATACATGTACACATAAAGTATGCAAATCAAACAGTACAACTCTGGGAACGGCACGTACTTTGATAAACAACATCAAGTTTCATGTTAATTACATGTCTCGTATTATCAAATATAACAAATTAAAGTTTTGAATATCATAATCTTCACAGACAAACCTTTTTTCCTCAAAATATCTTCTTTCGCGTAATTTAAGTTCCATTATGTGGATGTAATGGTATGAAATTGTAGGGGAAAGGCAAGTTTTAAGTCCTGTTGTTTTCACAAGAAAGCCATTCGTTAGGTATGACATACTTGAAATTCTATATGATCGATATATGTGAATAATGATAAATGAATTACATTGTATATTGATATATTTTTTGTATGTAAAGGTAGTCTTACTGTAATGCTTTCCCGCGAAAAACTCTTGCATCGGCCAATATCGTAATAACTTGGTCATTTCCAGAACGTTATTTTTCACAATCTTTAGTACTAGTATTCAATGATTTTTATCCTTTTTTGTAAAATAAGAGAAATGCAATCTTTCGTATAATATATGACTTAAAACTAGCAAATAAAGAACATGTCTGGAAGAACAACAATCACAAGTTTGATTACCACCCAGAATTGCACATAGAAATCAGAACTATAAGTTCTCGTCATATTCAATAATAGAAACAATTTATCATTATGAATATGAGAAAAAAAGTAAAGAATGGGATAAATGGATTGGAAATCTAATCTGAAATTTTACTCCTCTACTCCACATATAAACGATTATTGGCTTAACTTTCTGGAAACAATCTTTGGATATAGCCTTTATTACATTTTTATTATCTCATTTTCAAATGCCATGCATTGAAATGATTTTCCCTCAGGGGAAAAATGAATGAAGTATATAGTCGAATAATCTTTGGAAACTCTCTGTCGAAAAAGATTAGGTATTTCCATGAAGTGGAATGTTGTTTGAAGTTGTCATATAAGATGTATGGATTGGGTTTTTTGTATTGGGGAAAAATTCTATTTTAGACACTATCGTGTCAATCTTATCTCGCCTTCGTGTAAAAACGAATGGCTTATGAAGTTCGAAATATTTCAAAACAATATCACGCGTGAAACATGATATTTTTGTTATTTTTAGGTCTGAAATTTTGATTGAAACAATGTACAAACATTTATTATTTGGGGGTAATTAAAACACTTTTTAAATAATGGTCATTGCTTTTTTTGAAATTTGGACATTCAATGCTTAATTTTTCTCATTCCAAAATTCACCTGAGTGGCCGGAAATAAAGGGTTTTTTAAAAAAACGTTTGGGAATTTGTTAAAAAACTGTGTTTTCCCAACATTTTTTATTGTGGAAATCTTTGGGAAAAAATAAAATATCTTTTTAAAAAACACTCCCTGCCCCTTTTTAAAAAAATAATTAAGGTGAAGCCCGGGTTATTTTTACGGTGTGGGGCTTGTTTGTTCTTTGAAAAGAAAAATTAAAATTTGGGCAAAGGGGTATGGAAAAAATGTAAATTTTATTCTTATTTTTTTAGTTTACGGGGGAGCGTAATGTCTTTTTTTGTTTACAGTTAAACACAACTTTTTTGGCAGTAAAAATAGGGTCAACAGAAATTTTTTTTTTAAGGTATTTTAAAAAGGGGGAGGTTTTTTTGGAAAAAACCTTTCATTAATTTTGGGGTTTGAAAATTATTTTTAACCCAGGGAAACAAAAAATTTGCATAAAGGTTTTAAAATTTCGGGAATTTTTTTAAACCCAAATTGAAAAAGGGGGGGTATTTTAACGGGGGTTGTTGTCTTTTGGGTTTGTACAGAACCTATTTTAAAAGAAAAAAAAACTTTTTTTAAAAAAATAAAGGATTAAGATTTTATTTTTAAAAGCTAAGTAAATTTAAGGGAGGTTTTAAAGACAGAAATTTTTGTAAAAATTAAGGGTTTTTAAGAATTTTTTTTAAAGCAAAAGTGAAAAGGAGGCAATTTGGGAAAGAAAATTTCAAGAAACCCCCCAATATTTGGGTTTTAATAAGTTTCTTCTTTTATCAACCATTTGGTTCCAAAACTGCCCTTCATCAGAATTTTTTTTTATTTCGTTTGGGCATAAGGGGCCTAAAAGGGGGTTTAATAGGCAGCAAACTAAAAGTTCGAATTTTTTCAAAACAGTAAAAAACCGAGGGAAAACATTATATTCAGTCTCCCAAAAAAAGGCTTTTTTTAACTTGAAATTTAAGAATAAAAGTAATTTTTGATTTTTTAATTTTAAAAATTTAAATTTTGCCCATTTTTTTAACTTAATTCTGGAAAAAAAGGGAATTTTTGCGGTCAAAAGTCGATAAAAATTTTTCTATTGGGATTGTGGTTAAACCCTTTTGGCTTTTGAACTCCTGAGAAACCCAAGTATGGATTTTACCCCCTATTAAATTAGAGAAATCCGAGCGGCGCGGGGCTAAAATTTTTTTCTCAGGGGAAAAATTTTCAATAAAATTTAAAAGGGTGAATTTTTTAAATTTTATTTTTAAAAAAAGATCATTTTAAATAATTTTTTTAAAGGGTTTTTTATATATAACATTTGCTCAAATGAAGAGTTTTAAAAAATTGTAAGTTAGGGTTAAAAAGGGAAAATGAAGGGAGAGAGGAAATTAAAAAATTTTTTTGTCTATAAATTTTAATGTAAATTTTTTTTCAATAAAAAATGGATGCATATATTTTGATGATTACCACAGGATCTTTAAATATTGCATTCTAAACCAGATTCTAATAAAAATGTGAATTATAAAAGGAAATAAAGTCATAAAGAAGCTAATATTCTGTACAGAAGTGGGCAATATTGACATAGAGGAAAACGGAATCCTTAAAGGACGCCAAAAAACTGCAACATAAGAAATGTTCAATTGAGCCTATTCATGCACTGTAAATGCAAGCCGTATTTATTAATTCGATACTTAAAGCAGAACGCTTCCAGATTAATGCTTGTTTTCATGAACATTTTGTAAATGTTATTAAAAGTATAATGTTGCATAGTAACCAAAAGGAAGCAATTTACACATTATCAATGGCACTTACAACCCATTTTAATTACAAATAGGGGTCAAAATATGCAAATCTGGAAACAACGTGATCCCTCGGCAGCATTTATCACAAGAGAATTGCAGACTCGGTTTAATTGAGTCTGTACATAAGGGTTAATGAATACGTGTAACATCCTTCACACCCCCTAGCATCGGCTGGAGCGGTGCTCAATTCTCATCAATGATCCCGAAAGACCAGAAAAATATAACAACACTGAAGTGAAGAACGTGGCAACTATTTACAGCTGCCACACAGTACAATATAGTTGCCCATAATGAAAAAAATAACCAATAATTGCTTATAACATTTAAATCATTACTCTAATCTTGAATCTTTCTAATTTTCCTAAACTCTTAGTACATATTTCTCAACTTTGAATTTATTGAAATGTTTTCGCATGCTGCTTTTAACATGTTAAAAGAATATACCTGTTTCCTTGTATGTTTAAAAAAAAAATGTTTTAGAAAAAATTCTGGCAATAATTGTTATGGTATGACATAACTCCTATTATGAACCAATTCACATAACAACGACTTGTGAACTTTTCACCTGTCGAGTTGTAATTAGGACAAAGCAATACAATTATATATTACGTCATCTTCATTCTATCATCGCGTCTGCCCACGTAACTCTTTAGCTATTATAACAATCATGTAACAGCCAAGTAAGTCATACGGTTAACTATTCATGTAGCTTAGAACATAAAATTGTCTGTACAGAAAATGGAATTCGTATAGTCTTCATGAGCTATAATTCTTATGTTATATTATGTATTGTGTTTTAACTGAATTTATATACTAGGTATTACTCATACGCTGAAAACACGTTAGCATTTCATGCGTTTGATCTTGCGTAAAAAATATATAAATTTATGCTCTTTACAATACAGGGCTAGTACTAGTAATAAAAATATCGTATCCTTAGCGCAGTAATGGAATAAGTTCTTCTAAATTCAATAGGAGTAAATCAGTTACTGTATTAAGGTGACCATATGCTCCTGAAAATACAAGATAAGCACTGGCAACTATTTTCTTTTATCTAATGGTCAATAACTTGTATACCTGATTGACAGGCCGATTTAACAACAGAAACAATGACGTCGTAGACGAGATAATATTTTTATAGAAACTGCAAAACAAGCGGTGTTTTATGATAGTACAGATTGTGACAGACTTGGATACACTTCCTGATATGAAGCATGCTAAATTCTGTTAAGTACCAGAATTATTGCCATTCCTGATTCTCCCGGAATTGTCTTGTATTTATTTGAAATTTCTTATTGCAATTCCTGCTTCTCCCGGAGTTATCTTCATTTATAGGAATTTCTAACGTTAGTTCTGCCTCGACGTAAAAGTCCAGTTTGATAGCATTTGTAAACAGTTGTTGACGGCAATGTGGTAATGGTTTAAATGTTGTAATAAAATGTTTAGTTTTATGCGGTTTCATGTTAAAAACAACTTTTCTAAGCGTGTACTTTGTGATCAGTAACATAAAGGAAATAAAGGAAATTCGATGAGTTGTTTGATACTGCTGTTGACTGGTAATGAATAAAAAAAACTAATTTATTTTCTTTTTTTCAAAGATAGCTTAACCTTGTCCCTTGATTTTCCTTACTGGCCCTTTAAGTTATTATCATTTCACTTATGACATATCCCTGCCTTTCTTTCGCCTCCCATTGTGTCCTCCACAGTTTCTGTCCGGTGTCTTCTGAGAACCCTGCTAGTGTGACTTGGTTGTGTCAGGGGGGTCAGAGGTCTGTGAACGTCGCATTGCTTTGTTGATCAGTGTTCTCATGTTTTAAGCATAAATTTTACTCATTTGCTCTACCTTTAAATGGTAAATTTTAATTTCCTCATTTCGATTTAAAATGATTTATGAATTTTATCAAATACATGAAACATACCAATCACTGACTAATAAATTCTAATTTTCAAATCAGTTTCCCTAAAATGCATTGGTTTATACAAAATACTAAGTAAACATTAAAAAGAATTGCCCCGTTATAGAATCAAAGCACAAAAGGCGCTGAATTTGTTTGGGTCTCAGAATGTCAGAAAGGTGAAGGTTGTGAGATTATAAACCAATTTGTTTGTAAAGTGTCACCATTGCTGTTTCCAGTGTTATAGCTATAGTAAATTGGCTATAAGACTAATTGCAACACTGATATTCAATTCAATGTTTATTTGGCTTAAACAATTATTATAATAAAATAAAAAAAACAATGAAAAAAAGAAAAACATGAGTTGCCTGAGCTGGGGTTTGAACTCCAGACCTCTCGCTTCTAAAGCGAGCGTGTAAACCCCTCAACCAGAGGGGAGTTATAAGATAACTGCCTGAAGAGTACCATATTATTCTAAATTAGAGTTTGTAACCCTTATCAATTTCGATATATTTTGTTAACGGTAAACCTGTTGTTTAACACTGAAGTATCTAATCATGGTGCTGAATATAAGCATGTATATCTATAAGACTAACACAATATTAAAAAACTTCGACCAATCGGGAACTATTTTTTCGTTACGAAAATTAATGAGCCTGACATTTGACAATCTTTACGCAGTAATCTCCCCTTAATTGTTCGGCGTTAATGTACATATGAAGGGAAGTAACCGCTTCGAGGAGTTTGGACTAATTTCGGCATTTGCAAATAAGGACACCAGGGTCTGAAATTTCGCTCCCATTATTTGTTTGGTCTGACGACCCAAACAAATAAAAACGGCATCCCCAAAGAACGCCAAAAACAACATAAACATGGTTTGATTGAATCTTTTTAAAGAGGGTACTGGAAAGTACACGCCACCTAGCACCGGCTTAAGCAGAATTTAACATTGACAGATGAAAAATCTATGACAACAGATCGCGAAAGAATTATATATGGATCTTGTTGGTAAGTGTTAGATACATAATTTGATATTACATACATTTATATAGCAGATAATACGTGTATGCTAATTATTATAGAACATAATAGTATTGTTCATCATATTTATTAATAAATCACTTAGATATCTAACAACATTCCTTTTATAAACATATCTACGCGAGCGATAATTTCTATTAATATTATCACCATGTGAAAACAATAATGTAAATGTACCCATTGTAGACCAATCTACTTATCCTCAGTTGTCTACTAAAATGTTTTCTTTCCTGAAAAAACTTTTACAACAGCAATTTGAACTGAAACGTGATTAATGATTAACTTTTCAAATAAAAGTCCAACTGCTCAACGATAGTTTCCACAGAATAACATGTCTTATTTCTATCATAGGCATACTGTAAAGAAATAAAGTAGATATCATTTAATTTTAAGCGGGTTAAATTTAGGTTTTTCGTAATGACGAATGTACTGTTTCTTTTTCTAAACCTATTTATTATAGTGTCCGGCACGGTATAACCAGTATTGAGTAAGTAACGACGCTAAGCCAAAACAAACAAACAAACAAATTTAGCTGACGTTTGCGTAATAATCCTTCAAATACCCACATATTTCATCTTTATCTCTTATTGTTGCAAATTGTTTCAGCATTTAAATGTCAAACCGCATAATCTCATTTCGTGCTGCGTTCTGACGCTAAAATTAATTAAAATACTGCTGACTTGAAATATGTTGAGCTATAATTTCTTTGTAATAAAAGGAAAAGGTGAAATTGCAATTTCGTATTTATAGGCGACTTTACCAAAATAATTAACTTAACGTGCAATCAATGGCCTATGTGTTTGTTTGTGTACTAATATATCTGTAAAATATGAAGGAAAGATTATCCAGGGAAAAAGGCATTCACAAGAAGCACACTGTCTCATAAAACGACAACAACAACAACAAAATAAACAAAACACACAACACAAACAACAACATATCTAGTCACCAAGCATCAAGTTGGAAAATGTCCGGAAGTAACATAATTTCGCAATTTTGCAAGGAGAAGAATTCTATAAGACTTGTTCTTTCATTCTTCATTCCTTTTTCCATGTGCTAAAAATGTTTGTTTGTTAATATTGTATGTACATAACTCACACCTAACTATAGTATTTATTCGACGAACTAAAGTAAAATTAATGAATTTATAATAAAATCACAACAAACCGTCTAATGCGATTAAAAATTGCATAGGTATTTATAAGACAAAATAAAAATATTTGGTAAAGAATCAAAGAATAAAGACAATAACAATGTAGAAACCAGACATAAACTAACACAGATTAACGAACGAAGATAATATCCTATGGTGATACGCGTATCGATAGTGACGAGTCCTACCATCATGCTCTAGTTCCCCTTTTAGACTGCCTTGTCATTTTTTGATTGTTTCGACTAATGCGTATATCCTTTACATGAGTACTTTTTCTAATACAGCGCCCCTGTCTCTTGACCGTAAACGGTTTGTTAAGTTTTTGCCGGTAGTATCTTTTTCGTTCATTTATTTCTCAATATATCTTCATCGGGGTGTTATAACTTTCGTTAATAAATATAGTTTAAACTAATTTTAGTGCATGATAATCATACTGTGGCTCTTGTTTTGATTAAATCTCTAACCATGGCCGCTGATACTGTTTGTTGTAACTGCCCGCGAATTTGAAGTTCATGCCCCCCTCGAGCGAGCCTTTAAAGTGGACTATACAAAGCAGTTTACGGAAGAAAGATGTGTCGATAATTTTTAAATTACTGCAAGGTATTTTAAAGCCCCATTTTGTACAATAAATGCTGTTCACTTTTTTTTTTTTTCGTTAAATGTCCGTTTGTCAATAGTTTCAACATACGGTTACTCATTGGCCAGTTACCTGAACAACATATTGGTTCTATTGTGGTTTTTTTTTACAATTAGTACAGTTATAGTGATTAACTATTTTTGTGGAAGTCAAATACTACTTTTTTACATTTTGCTTCTTTTATGGCAAACAATTTTTACATGTCTACCCATGCTCCTAATACATTTTAATTATCATTTTGACTGTACTGAGACGTATGAGCATCTATTGAGAATTACGAAGTACAACGTTTTCTAGCGGTTCTTCAGCCAGTTAGAACATCCGTCTATACGTATTCTTATGCTTTTATTATCCTCTACCCTGCCAAATCTTCTCTCTTAAATGTATTAAACAAAACTTTATGTTTCGTGACCTGTGAAAGAATTGATGCAGTAGTTGTTTACGAGTTTGACCAGGTTAATTTTTTAAATAAACCAGCTCATTCTTCCTAGAACCTTTCACAAAAGTACGTTTTAACTGCCAATAATATGTTTCTATTTTACAATGAAAAGCGTAACGCCAAGCGTTTCAGGATTCCTAATTGCGTTCAAACACATTAACCTAGACGCTCAACAGCAAATGTGATGATGTGTTATTTGATTAGAACATCAGGGAACACCACCTTATGAAAATATGTCATTCGTTACACAGTAAATCATAAAAAAGCATTACTGTTTTGTGCAAAATTACTCTTTATCGTATGACCTAGTCCAGCGGGAATTCTGTCATAGTTTCTGTTGACCTTTGTTTGAGATTGCAATTATATACTTGTAAACAGATATCGATTGTGCGTCAATAGCTTTCCTAAAATATAAAATAAGCTTTATTTGCACATGGATGTGCCCTTTACGCACTTGTTTTTTGCTTTCTGTGTTATATACAACATACCTTCTACTTTATTTGTTTTACGGCATACCTTATCTCTGATCTGCTGATCTATGTACACCAAATTTTACTTGTTTGCACCATTTTGGCTTTTGCTCACTGCCCTGTGTATCGACACATTTTGTTTTTGCTTTTTGGGTGCACAAAAATACTTTCTACACATTAGTCTTTTGCTTTCCGTTTACACACACATTATTTTACTTTCAACATATTTGTTTTTGCTTTTAATGTAAACACATTTACTTGTTACACATAAGTGTTTGCTTTTTGTGAGAAAATATTTTTTTTGTACACATGTGTTTTTGCTGTCTGGAATCACACAAACTTCCTTTCAACAATTTGGTTTTACACTCTTTGTACACAATTTTAATTTTTGCACGATTGTTTGTGCGTTCTGGGCTCACACATTTACTTTCTGCACATTTGTGTACACACATTATTTTACTTTCAACATATTTGTTTTGCTTTCTGTGAATATTTTTTAACTTTCGACACATTTGTTTTTGGTTTCTGGGTGCACATAGTTACTTTCTAAGCAAATGTTTTTGCTTTTTTGGCTCACATGTTTACTTTCTACACATTTATTTTTGCTCTCATTGTGCACTTATTCACGTTATGCAGCTAGATATTTAATATATAAGCATTTTAAAAGTGCAAACGTTTTAAATAATTCCTTTCATGTGCATTTTTATTCTATTCATACATTTTGAAAGCGATAATGGTAGGCGAAATATCCAACACTACAAAACTTCTATTCAATTAAATGCAATTAAAGGTACATATTTGAATGTTTGTTCAGAATAAAGATCGTCATTGTTACAAAATGCTGAACATTGAATATGAAAATAAAGATTAACAACGAAGGGCGGCATTCTGTAAATGCATCCCTTAACACATCCAAACAACACAGAGTCACCGGCAATGATTGCAGCAGGTCACCAAACGTGACAGCACACTGGCAAATCATAGAATGGATGTCATTTTAAATTGTTAAGTAAATGAATTTAAACCTTGAAAGTCTTCAATAACGGTAAAAATTGAGGTATTTGCAAGCTCTATATATATGACCCGCTTTCATTAAAGGTGGACAATGCATGCAGCCGTCAACATGTCTTGCAATTTAACATAAGTGGATCAATTTGAAATTAAAAATACATTCATACATGTTGAAACTGTAAGCAACACTATAAATAACAGCTTTATTTAACAAATTTATTTCATAAAATTTATGTCAACGCCTGTTTACATGTAATTTGATTGTTTTAATGTTTAAATGTCGAATTCTGCTTTAGCCGGTTATAGGGCGTGGACGGTAATTTGCAAGTTTCTTTATGTCCATAAATAGATCAATCAAACCAAACCTATAACATTTTCAATTTTGTTCTTTAGGGATTTCGTTTTCCTCTATTTCATTATATATTTCAAGGGCAATCGTAAGTGAGTTCAAAGGAGTTATCCAGCCAGTTGATGGTTTCTTTCAGATGTCAGCTTATGCCTAAAACAACGCACCTGAAATTTTCTTCGACAAGTAAAGCTGGAAAAAAAGAAAACACAGATCAACAAGAAAGGAAGGCATTCAATAAACGCATCACAAAGTCGGAAATATGAGAATAAAGCTCCACAAGACAAAGACAACGTTCACAGGACGCAGCTAACCCTTTCTTACAGTGACGGCATAACATGTTACGCTCATTGACTTTCCTAGTTGGTCGATATTGTCATATTCTCACACAGAAAAAAAAGAAACACTATTTTATATTTGATAATGATAATGGAAGATTAATATGAAAATCAAGATCAATAAGGAGGGGGTTCAATGAACGCAACGCAACCCCCACACAACTCAGCTTCGCAAGACCATCGGCAAGACACCAAACAAAAACAAGGCAGGACACAATGCATTTGTTAGGATTTTATTTGGAATACAGATTTAAAATCGTGATATACAATTTTTTTTTGAAATTAAATCATATTTAATCACTCTGCTAGTAAAAACAGAAAATAAATTATTTCAATAATTTTATCAAATATTTGTTTTCTTATGTCTAGTCTGGTGATACCACGACGGTCCTCAAAGTAAAAGAAAATAAATATTTCAAAATATGTTATAATGGAGAATTACAATAAAAATACACGATACTATTGAAGCTGTCGATAATGATAATAATAAAGATGATGATGATGGTGGTGATGATATAATTGTTTTAAGTGTAATTCTTTTCCAGGTTCATAAGGCACCCTTCACCTGAGGACAAGATACTTTAGAGAATAACAATAGAGCTCTGTATCCTCATACAGTAAGGTCCCAGTTAAGATATGTTTAGATATAACTAATACAAAATTAAATGATGTAGCGTCCGTGGCCGAATTGTTTAGGTCGGTGACTTCAAACTATTAAACAGTTCACCACTGTGGGTCATAATTCAGCCAGGGACTTGGGACTATTTCATATGAGGACGTTATCCAGCCACTAGCTTCCGGAATGTCGGTGGTTCTACTCAGTAGCAAAGTTGTGCCTGAAATAATGCACAAATTGGTACCTGAGGTCTTCATTCACCAGTAAAGATAGACCGTCGCCATGAGACCTATACTGTGCTGTTGTGACGTAATATGCTACAAAAATGTTAAATAAAGTGGGACAATAGAATCAGTAAAGGAACATAGCAATTTGTCGAATATATGGTGTATATTAGCAATGAAATATGATAAAATTTCTAAACAGAAAGAAACAAAGATTTACAAGGTAAACACTTTCTTAATTCAAGGTTTATAACCATTTTAAGCAAACTTGAAATAGATTTAAAAAAAAACACAGTTGCATATATTGATAAAAAAATAACAACATATAAAACAAAAAATAAAATTAAAAAAAGATGAATTATAAAATTATAGCATTACGTAGTTTAAGTTCATAAGTTTCACCATTGCTCTGATCCTGATTGTTTACCATTCGATTCGATTCTATACCTAGATAAATAAAATAGAGTAAAACTTAGAGAACGCCCAAATAAGACATAATGTTTTGTCTTTAATCTCTGACAATGCCGAGCTATGTTATCCGTAGTCAAAGCCGCTTTAAGATAATAATGTCGAGTTAAAGCTGCTTTAATCTTAAAATTCGAGAAATACCCTATCCAAACTTGTTTTAATCATATAATTCAAGTTAACAAGGATGTTTTAAGTAATCTGAAGACAAACCCGAATTTTAAGGTTTTAGTTAACATGATAAGATTAAGTAATTCTTTTTGTCGTACATAAAATTAATGTATAATGATTCGCCGATTCTGAAAATATTTTGTTGGTTTATAACAATATGAGTAACATCACTTTTCAAATGTTTAACCTGCAAGAAATCTTCAACGGTTTTGTTTATATAGAGAAAATGTGCATTTAACAACATATATGTTATGCTAAAACGTATAAAACGTATTCAATGTTAATTTTGGATTTTTTTAAAAAAAATAATAACTTACTTGCTGTGACCAGGTCTCTACTTTCCCTCAAACCAGGAACACCTTAAACGAGACTATTCTTAAGTAAACAACATTAAAATCACATTTGCGTCCCCCACACCTACACACACTTGGCTCAGAAAAAAACATTAAATATGAATATGAAAACAAAGCTTTAGAAGAATAAGGGTGACATTAAATGATGAACGCATCCCAATATAAATACAGCAACACAGGACCAACAGCAAGGAGCCCAGTACCAAACAAAAACATGAGATGGCTAAAGGGCCAAACAGCAGGGCGGGGAGTCATCATAAAACCGTTTTAGGAATACATTTCATATATCATACCAAAAAGCACTCAAAGAAATTAATAAATATGATTTTGGCTAGCCTCGGGTTTTACAAACTTCAAAGCAACACAAGCGGTCAAAACTACCTCGCTTGCTACAGCTAAGATTAAGAGATGCATAGACTTAACATGTTGGAACCAATTAAATCGCCTCTTTCGATCAAGCAGTGATGAACATTGGTAGCAATTCTTATGCCTCAACCGTTAAAGGCAACCTCTCGGTCTCAAGGGGTCTAACGTTATATAACATCTTTGAAAATTTAGCATTAAAGTATGAAATGGTTTTAACATAGAATTTAGCAAAATCGTCACATGTGTTGATATGTCAGTTATATAAAAAACGAGAATAAAGATCAACAAGGCAAAGGACGCAGCCCCCGACACACCACATCCACCAATCCAGGGCATCCAGAAGGCAACAAAGCAAAACCGGGAGTGGACATAAGGGCTGGAAACCAATGTCACACACTCGCGCGATACAATGAAAGCAGAAATTAACTTAGTAAACGTCTCTAACAATTTAAATTACAAAAATAGATTGTCACGTTTCAATTCTTATATTTTAACATTACATTTATTTCATGAAGGGAGATATATTTATAAAAAGTGAAGTATTTTAAGTTTCGAATTCCTATTGCAAAAAGGAGATTGGAAAAAAGTAACGCAGGCATAAATAACTCTTGTCCACTCTTGTCTCAATTTCAATATAACTCCGTTTAATATTTTCTTGGATAGTGCACGAACATTCTTTTATTAAAGGATCACATGCCACTTTATATTGGATGACAAGGAAGTGAAAATTAAAGACCAACCTGCAAATGTTGTCGTTATAAGCAGAAGAAGGAGAAAAAGAAGAAACGCTCTGTCATTGTTGGTATTCATCGCTCTTAGCCCTGTTAGTCCAAAGATTTCAAGTCAAAATGAAGGTTTTAACAGACTTTCAGAACGAGTCGTTTACAGAACAAGAATCAGCTGTTAGTGCAAAAAACTATACATTTTAATTACGTATATTAAGTACATTTTAATACTGTATAATAGTTATACATTAATTTTTAATTTTAATTTCTAAATAAATATGTGAATGTTGCGTGTTGTATATCACGCAAGTTTTTCGTGTTATATATCACGCCAATTTTTAAATCTGAATATTTTGAATTAATTTCGTCTGTTGTTTGCTCGTTAAGGATACACTCATCTTTTACCTGGAAGCCGCTTTTCATGGAATGACAATACCTTGCCGCGTTCGAGTTCCATGATAACCGCCGGCATTTTAAGTTTCGTTTCTAATTTAAAATTTTACCATTTCATGTTAAATTTAAATTCTCCACAAACAGGTTATAAAAGCGTGCACGGTGGCTTGCTGTCCATGATCAACCTCAATCAAATGTGGCGTTCTTTTTTTATTCAGTTTTTCTGTTTTTCCATATTTTCGTAAGCATTTTTATGAAATATATAGATGACGTTAACCAACTAAGTTATTCTAACGACGTTATGAAAAGGTAGTTTTCTTTGCCAATTATTTTCTCTTCTAAAAGTTCATGTCATTCAGCGAAATAAGTTACATATTTTCAGAAGACGAGAGAAAAGAAAAGAATAACAAAAACAAAATTCAATTTAATTAAGCGTACATTTATTTTCTGTTTTAAGTGATTGACTTGACCTGTATAATGTCTTAATTGTTTTATGTTTTTAGGCTTTATGACATCGGTCGAGCTCCTTTTTAGGTGATACAACGAGGCCCTTTCATGTGTATGCCTCACTTCTTGGGAGATGGTGGACAAATATATTTTCCATAGTACGTTTGCCCCGCAGTCCTGCTGTCACTCTGTCCGTCCGAACACGTACAAAACTCTGACAAAATGCAGGCATATTATCCGTATCCTAGTGACACATTCTAGGCTGTATGATATAATTCTAAATTATTTGTTTCGAATGACCTTTAAGGTTCTGAATGACACTAGTTTCCTTTTAGAATTATAAGAACTATTAAAAGTCTGATTTAAATATAAATGGTGTATCGTTTGGTAATTTGCGTTTCTTAATTGATTTCGTGTAGACAGGCAGTTTGCCGCCATTTCATATTACCGCATAGGTCTCTACTTATAAATCTTAAATCATACATTATTGACGCGAGCTGTCGGAAATCATTCCGCGGAATGCTATATTAAGAACAACTAATTTCCGGACAATCCCATATTTTCTCTTAAGAAACTATAAAGAAAATGATCCGAGGCGACAGCTAAGGAAAATTGTCTTCATGAAATAAATAAACAGATCAAAATAAATAAATAAATAAATTTTAAATAAATAGTGGATATTTAAGTTTTCTTTAAATACGGGATTTGTTTTCATCTTGTGGTATGAAAATAAATATTTCATGCGTGGCGGTATTTATAGAAAGAAAAAAACAACAACTAAAACTTAAAAAGATACGGGTTTATTATTTGATTTAGCTCTTTGTCTCTCTTTTGTTTTGAGTAATTCATTCATTAGAAGCATAGTGTATGGACACATGTGCGGATGTCTCTCCATTCAAAATCTTAAGACTTCACGCTAAAGGTTGGATTAGACTTCATACGATTCTAGGGGGGCGTAGACGGTTACTTGCACTTCTAAGTATCGTCCTTAAGCAACATCAATCAGATGAGATTGTAACTTTTTAACTTTGTCGTTTTTTTCATTTTCTGCCGTATTTATGCATACATGTATTTTTTACACATTAAAGGCAATTAAAGAAAACTGATAATTTTGAAGAACACCCAAGATTTTGCGATTTCGAGGGTCATTTTGATTGCGCCTGTCCTTGAATAGAAGTAGTTTCCGCAGATATTGTCCTTCCATAATGTTTTTACAATTAGTTTGCTTTTTTTATTTCTAAACAGGAATCCATATAACAACAACAAAAAAAGACTAAAGCCCTAGCCAGGCTTAAGCAGAATTCGACATTTAATATAAAATGGTACATTTATAAATTTAAAAGCATATTCAGATGTGTTCATGTGGCGGTTAAACACTAAATGAATCGCTACAGTTTAGATTTTATCACCAATTAAATGCTACTTTTGGTAATACCAGATATTTTGCTTCCGTATCGAGTCATTTGTATTTCTACGAATTCTGAGAAGCAATTTTCTTCCTAGATCAAACATTATAACATTTAAGACCAATCCCACGTCTCTCTTTGGTAAACATTGATTCACTACAAGATGTGAAGCATCTGTCTTAAGACGGCTTTATTCGCAATTTGTTGTTTTTTTGCAATATATTTTTATATTTCAGTACAATCACATTTATTAACTGTTCCAAGACTTTCTTTTTCTCTAGAATTCAGTGCTGAACTTTGCAAATTTATTTTTTGTTGATGCTTTGGAAATGTATAATTATTCAGCACATTCGAATGTGCTGAATAATTATACATTCAGCAATTATTATTAAAATTAATATAGATCTAAATCTGTTTTCTTCCTGTGAGTATACTTCTTTAGTTGTTATATTTGGCGTATCAGGAAAGTTCGTCGAATACATTGTCGTGAATTTACAACGCCATTTTCATTTTTGTTCATACAGAATCATTACCTGTTGCGATACCTATTGGTTTTCGTAAAACATTAAAGGTTTTTCATTGGTGTTAAAATTGTAACCATCGAAAAATTCTAGACAAAATTTTACATAAGCGTGAAATTACAAACAGCATTATGGATGGATTCCGAATCTAATATGCGTCTCTCAAACAACTGAATTTTACGAATAATTATAATAAATAACTGTAGACGAAACTTGTAAATCTGACAAATACGCTTTGTTGAACATACTTGCTTTTTGTTTGTTTAAGGTTCTGTGTTTAGACGGCATGTGTAGATATGCATTTGTCCGTATAGCAATGGGGAAAATATTAGATTTGATTTTGTGCATTTTTTCTTGTTTTAACAAAATCAAATTGTTTTCAAATTTTCTAATAAAAATAGCTTTTCTGATGTACAACATGTCACAGAGCTTTAAATGATTAAAATAAACGTTTAACTGAAGTGATAGTGTCATGTTTGAATATCATATTCTTTTTATAATTATCTTATTTTATCTACATAATAAATAACGTGCCAATGAGCCAGTCTATAGTCGATCGTTCTTAAACCCGTTGAGACCTGTCTATAATCTAATGACGGGCAGGGAACAAGAGGTATCACTAAAATATGCAACGGAGATTATTTTGGCGCTAAGGACACAGCGGAAATATTTTTTGCAAAATAGACAAAACTTGTGCGGCATGTTATTCATTTAAATAATCAACATTTAAGTTACAAAACAGATTAAATGAGTGAAAAAGTACGCTAATTTTAAAACGTATCACAAATATTTGCAAAAGGTTATTTTGAAGGATTCTGTGACCGACGGCTGTTCTCTTTTGCCTAGATTTTTTATAACATTTTGTGGTCCAATACCTAGATTCTAGGCGAATATGCAATCTTTTGTTTATTCAAGCAGTTTTAATCTTTTATAAATAAGTAACAAAGAATTGATTATATATAAATATATATATCAATTTATTTATAACTGTTATTTGATATTACAGACATATTTTCGCTATTTGTAAAATAACAGACAGTTCGTCCTCAAAATTATTCGAACATTATGCAATTTAAACCAATATTTAAATGGACATATTCCTGGCACATATTGTCTTGAATTTATTTTAAGTTTACCAATCATTTCAATTTCACTTTTTATCCAATTTATTTTGCTTCGACCGGACGTTTCAATTTTTGTCGCTACAGACAAATATTTCAGAATTGCAGACACATACCAAGAACATGGAGAAAAAATAAATAAGTGCTTCAAATATTCAACTGTAATAGAGAACGGTTTTCAATTCTGATTTTGTTAACATCTGTTTTAACAAACTTTTTTCGATCATATCTTATCACCTAACCGGCTTTTCTGTATAACTAACTAGTTATTTCAAATTTCACAGCAAGTGGCCTCCTTATCATACAAAATAATTTCTAGGTCAACGGTGACAGATAAATGATCATTTGACTTAATATCCGGAATCATTTTTTATGGAGAAATTACACGTCGCCGGAAATTTGAACCAGCTACCCTTGGCTTAGTTTTCCAATGCTCTCCCTATTGATTAAAGTGGGCGGACTCTAGCTATTTGTGTGAAAATAATTAAAAGGGGTCCGAGTGGTTAAGGTCGTTGACTTCAAACTACTTGTCCCTGCCGCTGTGGCTTCCAATCCCGACACAGTGATTATTTCGTGGGAAGACGCTATGCAGTTAGCATATGGAACATCGGGGGTTCCGGTCAGGCATATATATCACAAATATTACAGTAGTCAGCTTTGGTAAACTAGGACAAAATGAGTAGTGACTGCTAATAAATGATATCTCCCGACAATAAAAATTACATTAATATAAGAAAAGTATAGAATCCGACCCTAATAAACGAGCGTCCAAAACATGACAAAAGTACAACAAAATGCATATAAATAGTTGGTGATTTAGGCTCAAAAGGGTTTTGTATTTAAACTTTGAAATTACATTATTTTGCATGTTAACCAGTTTTTTTCCGGCCGAGTATCTTTTTTAAAAGATACTTTTTGTTTGTTAGGTGAAACACATGCATATTTGTTAATATTAAAAACATGTATTAATCACATTGTAATTATAGTGTTTCAGTAGTATTCTGAAATAAGTATATAAATTAATTTAGATGCTATTAGGGGAATTCCTTTTTGTTCGTTGTTTTGTATGTCTGTTTGTAAAGATTTATTTTAATTCAGGGCACAAAGGTTGTATCCTATATATAATTGTGTGACCTAGTGTCCTCATAACAAATGTTATTGGTCGTTATGTACATAAGAGGAAATATCTTCTTGGTCATTCTCAGGGGAGGGCAGGACAAGATAAATCCATTTTGGTGTTTTATGAAGAAAAATCCAATATCTGGTATAAGCAATACTTTTCGCGAAAATAACATAACGCGAAACAGGAAATTACGAATTTGTGATAGAGAACAACGGAATCCCTAAAGAAAGTCCAAATCGTCAAAATCAGAAATGATGCAGGTTCGCTGTGATTGAACTTTGTTCATGGACGGTAAGGGTAATTGCAATACTAGTAACTAACGAATTTAAGTGTTTTTGATGTTGTTGCTGTTGTTTTTGCAATACCTATTTTTGACTATTTACAAGACTTATTCATTGAACGCCGCCTTTCCTTGTTGATCTTGTATATCATTTAAGTTCGAAGTCGTACGTTTAGTCAAAATCTAACGTTTTATTTTCAGTTCCATGATTCCTATTCCTGAAGGTAGGTTCCAGTACAACATGTATTTGTACCTTTTCTGAAATCGCAATAAATTTAGCCCAGTTAATAGCAAGGTGTTCTATAACACTGAAAGAAATAAAACTACATTAAATCTGACTAATTGTTTAGCAATACAAATCGTTGTAACCTTGATAAATAAAATAATTGACTGGTTTGTGAGATATTACATAACAAACTCAAATGAATTTCAGGAATCAGGGTTTTTTATGATTTCCTATTTTATAATAACATCCTGTCCGGTTTTGTTGTGTTGTTGTTTTTTTTGTGCCCGTGTGCCCGTCCTGTTTGGTGCCCTGCTGAGCTCCTTGTCGGTGGGCCTGTGTTGGGGGATCCGTTCATTGAATTTCTGCATTCCTAGTTGATTTTGTTTTTCATACATAATGTGCATACATATCTTAGACTGAATTACCTTGAAGGCCTTTTATGCCTCAGACTTGCTTTTATTTTTATTTCTCAAAAGCTTTTAAATTTTAACGTACTCTTATGATATCAAAAAGGTACTCCTTGACTTTAACTATCTTTTTCCTGTGTTGCTTTATGCCAAAAAAAGCAGTTATAGTGATTTAGTATTTTGTATGTAAGTCAAAGTATTGTTTACGTTTTGCTTCCTTTATGTGTGTTTCACATTAATCGCTACTTTATTCAGGTAACAAACATTTAACATTTTCTTATAACATCAATTAGACATCAATTATAATTTCATATTTGCCCTTTCTAAAGAAGTAAAAGTTATTTGTTTCTGAGGTATAATGTACTTTTAATATAGATTGTATGATTTCTAGAATATCTAAAATTTATCTTACAAAAATTTGCACATGTCTTTCTTCAAATTTATTTTCTTTGATATGATTTTCATCACGATTCAAACTATTACTCTGGTTGCTTAAGAAGAACAAAGTTTATTATTCTCATAGTCAAGCTTTTCGTCAACCGGGATTAATCTCAATCAATCAGACGTGTTTCTTTCAGAGAAAAATACAGTGTGTAGGCGTGATTGAATTCATACAAGGTAGCCTGCGGTTACGTGAATACAAATTAGATTATCAAATACAAATAGGAGGAACGCTTTTAGTTTCTAGCCGTCATTGAATTAACGATTGATTTTAGCGGGACAGTGTATTAACCTATTGGATATATCTATAGAAGAATGATTTATTGCCGTAGTTTATATGATTGTTTTTTTTTTCCTTCTTTCTGTTTTGTTTATTTAATTTGCTTCTTGCTTTTGTCTTGTTAACTTGATAATCGCCAAATGAACGAATCTGCGGATGTTTCTAAATTCCAACTTTCACCATGTTTGTGTTTAAATGTAGAATTCTGTCTACAACGGTGCTAGGGGGCTTCGACGGTAATTTGCACTTTCCAGTACCGTCCATGAACAGGATCTATTAAACCGAGCCTGCAATATTTTCAATTTTGTCGTGTTGGGCCTTCTTTAAGATTATGTATTTCTATATTTTATTGTATATACATTTGATAATTAATACTCTATTATTGTAGTAGTTTCGTCAGTACGATGTATTATTATTCGACATTTTATCCGATGGAATGATTTAAGCCCGCATTGACCTTTCATCTTTTGTGGTATTCACTTGATAATATGGTGGGTCTACAATCATTTGTTCCAACGCAACTATAGCATTAAACCATATTGCATTAGAAAAATATCTCTCGGTAATTTATTTGATTGTTCAATTACTGAACAAATAAAGTTGATTGATATCAACAGGGTTAAGTGCACTTCTACGCCGTTTCGGGCATTCTTTACGGATTCCGTTTATTTGCTACTCCAGTAAGGAACCTTTGTTTGGCTTTCAGTCGTATTTGCAAAATAATTCACTGTCCGGTATCACAATTGATTCAATAACACTGAAAGCGTTTTCTGTGAAAATAGGATCAAGGAATAATCAAACAATACTTTCCATAACCCGACGATTTAGATGAATTGATAAATATATAATTACACAGTATATATCCTTGATATATGGTGTAAGTATTCGGGAGGGGGGTCTTGAAAGTGGTTAAAAATACTGACTTCAATAAGTTTTTATTTACCCAATTACCGCTATAATTTCGAACTTCATCACGCAAGAAAGCTATGCAGGTATCTTATAGAAATTCAAGGGTTATAGACAGGTGTCACCTTCGAGACTTCTGCCTGAAATAAGACATGGTGGGACATCTGACTTAGATATTCTACCGCCCGATAACCGGGTAGTCGGCATAAAACATTTATAGTATCATAGTGACTTTACACAATTTAAATTAAGTTAAATCAATATCAAATTAAAACAATACCTGAAAATTACTTTTTGCTATTTTTGTTAATATTACAGCACACGCCAATGACAAATTGACAATTGTAATCAAGTTTCTCCTACGGATAATTGAATAATCCATTTCTATCACTGTCACAAGATATAACAGAATTAGCTAGATGAATTGGAACAAATAGTCTAAAGGCAAATGAGGTGTTAACAAGTTATGGCCATTACGACAAATGAAATTAAGATCAAAGGCTGTTTTTGCAGGTACGTTCGAGACTAGTTTTAGGAAAGGGGTTTTTAATGTAAATTCCACTTGCTTAAAAAAGAGAAAATAGAATCCCTAAAGAAAGTCCAAAACGGCAAAAATTAAAATGTTACAGAATTGAATTAAGGATTCTTATTTTCTCTAGTCGATTGTGTTCAAGAACAAAACTTTAAAGTGCAAGCTACTGTCTACGCCCATATGATGGCTTAAGTAGAATTCACCATTAAAACTTAGAAATGGTGACTATTGTTTCTTTTGACCAGCACAATTTATGACATATGGCGACAATTATTATACCGGAAATGTGATTTTGGCTTACCTCCGGAATCAGATATGACCAAAAACAAAACAAGTGTTACTGATACTGTAATACACTTTTAGATATTTCATATCAGGAACTGTCTCAAGTACTAATACGCTAGTTACAATTTTGAAAAGCTTGTTAACCAATTTCTAAATATAGATATTATCTCCGCGTCTGACGTCATCGAGTCTGCCTGCCCTGGATCCATCAGTTTTAACGGCATTTTTACTTCCTTTATGATAGCATCCTATTTATTATAAAATGTACTTAAACACTACTTCTATCAAAGCATTACTGCACCGTATCATATCATTTTTCTTCGCTTTAAAAAATAGCTTTTCATTACGTTTAAATAAGAAAGTCCCTTGTGGCGTAGGGTGAATACATCAAAATTGCAGCCACCGTTCAACCAAGCGTAATTATAAGAGGCTACAAAATGGGTTCGAATTACTGGCGTCTTCTACTGACGCATTTTTAGCTAGAGTTAGAGAAAATATGAATCATTAAAGAAAGCTCAGGCGGGTCTGCTCTTGGTGTTGCTCGTAGTGTTTTAAAAATCACCTTTCCTGTTTCAGCTCTAAATGTTTAAAATATGTATAAAAATGTTACTTTAGCTTTCCCATTTAATTATTTAATCTTTACAATATATGGAAAAGGTTACAATATTCCATACCTACCATAGATGAAATTGCTTTTCTTTATAATCTAATAATTTGATCATGAATAACAATGGTTTATATGGAATGAGATTTTCAAGCTTATATTAAGTGATTAGAACTATTCCCTGGCGAATGATGTTTCCATGAACGCTCTCAAATAGGGTAATAAAAAGCAATTTCGCTATGATATTGACGTTACATGATTGTTTTTTGTCAATTATCTATTCTTTGTGAGGTAATTTCAAATATTTATTACTGATCAAAACTCAAATTAGATCACTCCTACACACAGTTTTTCTTATATCTAATGTAAGGACGGAAAATTTATTATAGAATTGTATTTGAACAAAAAAAAACTAATGTGAAGCATTACATACCATTTTTGTACATGTTATTTAGGTTATTCAACTATAAGAGAAGTATAAAACTTTAAGGTAAATTAGCGAATTAAAATATGTTATCTAAGAAATTTAATCAACAATTAAGAGTTTAAGAGAATAGAAACTAAGTTCTAAAGTGACTGAACACGTTTTTTTGTGATTTAATGTTGCCGTTATAAGTTTATAGTGGTAGTCTGTTGACATATGCCATGAGGTCCTCATAATTGCCTTGCAAATGAGAGACTCTAAAAATAACTTACACGTTGACGTCACGAGACAAGATGATTGATAATAAACAATCAAGTGAATAGCCATGGCGACAAAGTCATTCATTATACTCTAGATAAAGAGATACCGTAATGGCCTACGCTCCCTGTCACCGTTTTTGTCAGCATAAATGACAATATTTGACCTGATTAAATTAATGAATTTTATTTAGCAGATATATGGTTATTTACATAAAACAAGAGTTGTTGGGAAAACTGTAAATTGATATAAGTTATAAGCTAGAATAGTAGCCATGTGACTTCTACGGTGTTGGTGCGACGTAACAAACAACTAAATAATAATAAGTGTCCATTTAAAGTAAACAATATACAAAATATATAATGTCATAGACACATCTTTTCATTCTCATTTTATCATGCTTCACAGGTTTCCGAAAACATGCCTTGCATACAGGCATAATACACATTAAGCAATGCAAAAGCAATTATTACAAAAAGTTTAATTTAAATGTTGAATTCTGCTTATTAAACCGGTGCTACGGGAACGGCCAATAATTTGCAATTTCAATTACCATCTTGAAACAGGCTGAATCAAACTTACCCTGCAACATATTATATTTTGGCGTTTTGGGAGTTCTTCAGGGATACATATTTTCTATTTTGAGAATAGTTGCTAAGTAATGTTGCTGGAAGCTTTCATTTTGCTAATTTAGTACTTGTTGTAACCCACAGAAACAATGAAGACTAAGCCCGGGGTAATTGCAAACAGCATAAATATAAAGAATGAACTATAAATAACACTATTATCACGAAATCATTGTGTCAACTTGACATTTAAAGATAACAATGACCACTTGAGATCAGAGATAACTTTAATTACCAATAATTCTTGACAATATAAACTAGCAACAACAAGAAGAAACTAAAGCAAAACATTTACACTCGATAATCAATACTAGTTTTTTTTTCTTAAAGACCCATTATGCCTATTAAAAATCCTGTAACTCAATTTTGTATGGTTTTATATCATAAATATAATGTTCAAATGAAGAAATATAAATATCGTAAGTTAAAAAAACAACAACAAAAAACATTATTTGCAAAGATATTACCTGTTAATATAGGGGGGGGGTAATTAGACATTTATTTTCAATAAAGTGTAAGTCAATTGTTTCAATAAGACATGAAAACATATATTTAAATGATTACATTTTAATGCGGACAAATATTTGCAGTACATGTTTAACATATTCTTTGATGTTTGAAAATTGTTTTAGAAACATAATTATATACATGTACATATATAAAATTTCACTTAAGTGTAGCAAAAACATTAATTACATTATACAGTTTTTTTAGGTCCGTTCAAATAAGGCAAAGCACGGACGGATGTAAAAGACAAAATGATACTTTGTTTACATTTTGCTACTTTTATGACATATTTTTTTAATGTATCATTATTTTCTGTTTAACATGCTCTTATACCATTGCTTAAACGTTATAAACTACATGTTTGGTCTTTCTAAGGAAGTAAATATCTTTTCATTTCTGATGCATAATGCGCCTTAAAAAAGAAGAAAGAGACAAAAACGTTATTTATCATGCTTTATAAAAAGATAAAGGCTTAATGTCATCAACTGATGTTGAATCAAGATTTTCATTCCAAACATTTATAAATCAAGATTGTCATTCCTGTCGCTGCAAATAGCCATTTAAATGACGTCACAAGACATTTGTGATTGACCAATTAATGACCATGGTAACTGAGTCATTTATCAGTGTTAGAATAAAAGTTTTCCATAAATGTCTTACACCAGCTATTAGTTACATAAATTAAACTTACATTTGACATTCTCGACTTTCATATTATATAAATAAATAGGAACAATACGTGCTGATTTGATGTGATTTTATACCTTACGTAATTGGACATTTATTCTTTCCACAAGAATAGAAATAAATTCAAGTAACAAAATCAAAATGATTAGAACAGAAAGATAAAATTAAAAATACGACATAGAAACGGAATATTTTGTTCTCCTCAGGAAATCAAGATAGAGAAACGGAACAACTAAATAAGGTCAAAAACGACAAAATTGAAGTTATAGCACAAATTGAATGATAAAAATTGTGCTATTAATAGGATATGATATATAAGAAAATCACCAGGATAAAATACATTGTTTTATCTCTTTTTACAAATTAACCAATGTCTCTGAATGAATTATATTGATTTAAAGATTACATCGTAAATAGAATATGAAATAGGAAATAATTATCTTTTATCCACTAAAATAGAAAAAATGATTAATTTCTAAAAATGACGTGTGTTGATGTACTTAATTCTTTTTAAGGTCAAGAGCCAAAGTAATGACTGTCACTCTTTGGTATTAAATATTCCCTACACGTTCCTTGGTAGATGTTACGTTGCACCAACACAGTCAATGTCATATAGCGACTTTTAAGCTTTGTCGGTGGAAGAATACCTCAGGTGACCATCCTTGTATTATCTCAGGCAAAAACGGGCATCTGAGTAGAAGTAAGCTAGATATTCTCTGTACATAAAATAATGGAAAGTCTTTGGCAAGATTTGAACGGGGCAAGGGGTTTGAAGTAAACGACATTTACTTCAAGCCAAGCCGCCTTCGTGGTCGAAAGGTTACAGTCGATGACTTCTAATCCAGTTACCTCTTTTGCGTGGGTTCGATCCCCGGGAGATGCTTTGGTAGTTTAGTGCGGAAGAAGGTAGTCTAGTACTGGTGTGTACTCTCCATGAACGATGGTTAGGAAACTACTCGCTTATATGACTGAAATACTGTTGGGAAAAGGCGTAAAATGAAACAAACAAACAAAAACAAAAATTTCTCGGCCAAGGACGGCCCGTAACTATTTTTTACAACTATGCAACTCTACAATAGATTGAAAACGGTAACATCAGCGATTTCTAGATTGTTATACTTCACAATAGCATGTGTTAAGTGACTTGTGGCAGCTACAAAAAGTTACACTTTACTTCTATGTTATTATATTTGTTGCTTTCGGATAATTGATTCCATCACATTAGGTGTTCTTTTGTTCTTTTCAAAATTCTTTTGTTGGGGATGCGTTTTATAAACACTGCACAGTGTAATTTCGAAATGATAAAGTAAAGGGGTTACATTGTATATGTATAAATAGATTTAAAAGACTGAACAGTTGAAATACGAATCGATCAATTATCCAGTTTAAGTTTGTCATTTTTTCACTATTTCCGTCTTTCTTTATTTCAAAAGTAAATGACTCCAGGTTGCCAGTATTTCATCCCAAGTCGGTGCACACAACGCTGTGACCTCTCTTATTGAATAAAAGTCAACATGGACAATGTGCCGTCAGCAAATAACTTGATAAACATATATAACATTTCTACTGCCAGGGAAACAATTTGTGCTCCAAATTGCTTTGTTATATAGTCTGTTATTATATTTAATGATTTAATGCCCATCCCATCCATTACTTACTAATGGAGTCAAAGTTCCACCAACATTAAAAAGAAATCGAAGCTATATTAGAAATAACTGGTTAATGCATAAAGCAATCTATTTTTAGATCGAAATATGTCAGTGAAAATTTACCCAAGAGATAGCTAAAAATAGAGGTAAACAATCCTTAAAGAAAAACTTGGTCTCTACTGGATGCTTTAATACAAATAAAGACATAAATATGTATATGTCTACAAAAAACTTAATACATAAATATATGTAAGGTGAAATTATGCCAAACTAAATGTTTTTAAATTAACAAAAAAAAAATGTTGACGTACAATAATATTTTCTTGTTTGCTGAAAAAAAATCTAAGAACAATGGTTAACAATGTAGAAAGCAACAAGATGAAAAAGAAAGAAGAAAAAGAACAATTTGAATAATTCTAAAGGCGTAGTAAGTTATTGGACGTCGCCCTTCCTCGCTGATTTCGTTTATCATATTTAATACAAACTACAAAATCTCTAAATGCGTAAATGTACCAAACTAATCTTAACTGTTTCTCATTTTGACTTGCGTTATTTGGTTGTAGATAAAAAGTTCCTTGAGGAAAAAGATGTTCTTAAGCCAAATTACAAAAATAATGCTCCTTTACCGAGTTAAAAAGCAATAGCTCATTGCCCTTTGCTTTAACTAATTTATTAATGCATTATTCCCTCCAAACAGTGCGTCATTACAGCTAAAGCCAGGATTGAAACTGGGTCGTAAAATGCTCTCACCGAAATGTATGATTAAGGATGACACCTTTATATTGATTTTCGAGTGCATGGCAGCAACAAATCTGGTTCGAAATTATCAGTCGTCATAATGAGTTATTGAACAGCTTTATCGAAAAATAGTTGCATTTTATGCGCATGCCCAGTTATAAAATAAAAGAATAAACGGGACAACTACAGAATTCCAAAATTACAGTATAAAAATGTTGCCGGCAGTATATGCTTGCATTTCTTTATTTGAAAAAGAAAATACTGTCCTTTGCTATTGTACTGTTCGAAATGTTTAACATATATATTGTACGTTGAAACACTTGCTAACTTGTGACTTTTTGTCCATCAATATCTAAATAGAGAAAAACTAGGAATCTCTAAAAAAAAAACCGCCAAAAACGGCAAAACTAAAAATGTTGCAGGCTGGGTTTGATTGAGCCTGTTCATGGACAGTACTGTCAATCGCAAACTACCAACCGCGCCCGCTCGCACTAGCTTTTTAAAATTAAATGAGATTTTGTATTAAGAAACATCCGCATATGGGATCATAAAACCTTTAATGTGACACTTACTAGACGGGAAATATGTCCGTTTACATCTCTTATTGCGCGCTAGTCTTCAACCAGGAACCAAATACATAGATATATACATGTATATAATTAAAATTTAAAATGTTTTTTTTTAACTTAACTGTACAGGTTGCAATGAATATTTCAATGTAAATCATGTTCGTCTTGACGTTGCACAGGCGTGTGATAGATATTACCAAGTTAATTCAATTTCAGAATTTTTTACTCAGTTGCTTCCAAACCATTGATAGGCTACTAAAAAGAAATATATCTGTATATATATGTATGTATATATATACTTGTATTCTATTCTGTTCTATTCTTTTTATATTTTACTCTTGTACCAACCAATTTTTGTTTAAAGTTTAATAATCTTACGTTAACAATACTAGTGTATGGCACGGTATGTGTCAATGTGCTGTTTTTAAACCCAAACAAACATACAAAATCCTGATATGACATGACCAAATAGGTACAATGTTGCTATTTATATAGGGTATTATCATGACAACAGATCATATACCATTGTTTAAGACAGCTTTGGATAACTGAGAGTGCTTTCTGTGAGACATCAATTCCCTTGCAACCAGCATAATAAATGACTGTTTTAGTCGGAAATTCATTAATCATCACAAATGACGTCAAAGCTTTTGTCTAGACTTCTTCAAGTATGAATCAGAGGCAATTTGAATAAATTTTCACATTTAAAGCAATTAAGTGTACCATTCTATTATTCATTCTGTTTGAAACGACTTAAACCGAATATCTAAATGAAATTATTCATGTATTAACTTTAAGTCAACGTGTAAGAGGATCGACGCTGAAATTATGGAGCTGCAATTAGATCATGTTCTTCTTTGCATTCCCCTCATTTGCTCCATTTACGTCGAGGCAAACAAGGTCATCGCGAAGGTAATAAATAGGTAAAGAAATTAATAAAGGCAATTATCATTCTATTAGAATTCTGTTTTATCGTGACATTTCTATTTTCGTGCATGAAAACTATGTCAGTCACAATGACATTGGATTAATAAACGTATGTAAGTATTCGAGAATGAATTTGACGTAATCAGCTGTTATTCCAGTTTTACATAATAGAACTATGTCATTAATAATGCTATTTAGGACGCTAATTGGTGTTAGTAGTTAACAACGTCTTCAATTGGCAGTTCTTGAGTTCTACATAGCATATCTTGTTGAACTTTATTAGTACTGAAACAAACAAGCATATTTCAATGGTAACAAGATGAATTAGACGCGATCAGTTGAAGTGCTAGAGTTGCAAAGTATGTTATTTAAGAAGCCATTCGATACCATTTTTATATTAATTCATTTGAAAACCTTTGCAAATTTATAAAACTTGGTAATAAGCTGCTATAACGAACTGTACCGTGTGGATAAGAAGACTGTTAATTTAAATAAATACGTGTTATTCTAACATTAATTTAACATTTTGTTTCATATTTTGTTAAATTGGTTACGGAAGCTAAAATACAGCTTGCAATGCATACACATTAAATTGTTTCTACAAGAGTTACTTCTTTGTTATACAAATTGTTCAATAAACAATCGGGTATACCCAAGGGTGTAATATTCTGACCAATAGGAATTTATTACCAAATATCACAAAGAGTTAATTTACATTTAATTTTATATAATTAATATGTACTGACGACATCTAGTAAACATATTGTACAATAAAAGTATAACGCAATTTTATGAGTTTGTTTTAATAGATGTATGTTGTTCTGAGTTTATACGGCGCTTTACCTTTATTATTAAGCATATATGATAAACAAACCAACAAAGTGTTTTGAGGTGTTGTTCTACTTTCCTTTAATACTTACTTGTAGGTTTAATGTTAGAAATACTACATCAAGAGAAGTGACCAATACAATCATTTATTATGCTTATATACGCAAAATACGGTAATGGAATGAGATGATATTAAATCAAGATCTTTGTTCTAATCTCGACAAATAGCTGTTCCATTGACGTCACAGGGCATTTATGAATAAGCTGATGAATGACCATATATTTGGAGACATTCATCAACATAAGAACGACAGTATGCATCAATGAACTAAAAGAAAATACAATACAACTTGCCTATACTATAAGTATTAGTTGACACGAAGTAAATTATCACTCCAGAGTATGCCCATTGATTGGCTCATGTTTGCTGGGGTTTACTCATTGTGACGGCCGTGAAAGGGAAAGCGATAGAAATATCATATTCAGATGCTCGTTCATAGGTTAGGTTTTTCTGGGGCTTCATATTGTGACATCAGGGAACGTGTTTTTATGTTTGACTATGAAACAAAAGAGAAAGAACATCAAAACACTCGGCAATCTGATTAATACTCGGAAGCTACGCCACCTTGTACAAATCTGATAGCCTCGTGTTTCAATGCACTTTCTATTACTTAATATATTGTCTATCGAATTTAATATTAATGAAAAGCCATTTTCTATGTGGGTTGTTCTTTCACAATTTATCATAATTTAAACTATAACATAGGTGCAAAATACTAAACCGGCTCATTTATAAAATATAATAACATATCAGAACGGGTCAAAGTTAATTTGGACTATTATCGTTACATGTAAAGTTTATGCATAAAGTGTAACTATTTTCTAAAGATAATAAAAGATAATGTTTGCAATTAATGTAATACGACCAAATTGTCTTTGAAAAGATTTGAATTCTAGTCTTAAGTTATGAGTTTGTGTATTTTAGAAATGTACAAACATCAGAGGTTTATATAAGGTATTTTGGAATAATTATGTAAAGATACAATCAAATATTCTAAAGAGAGGTCAGCATCACTTTCAATCAAGTGACAGTTGTGTAAGTTTTGCGCGATTTTGCATTGCGTCTGATTTTAAAGTACACATCTTATTTATAAATTGAAATCGGAAAATGTTGTTGAAATGTTTCTCTTTAATACTATGTATCTACATTTTGATTCATGGAATATATTATAATTGCAGATGATAGATCATTCAATTAAGCGTAACAGGGACTTCTATTTAGTACCTAAACTTTGTTTTGGTGCCCATACAAGTGACATATATTTAAAAGAATATAGTGGTTACGTAACAGACAATCCTTTCAAATGTAAATAATATCTTTGAAACAAGTAAAATCAGGAAAGTGGCCATATAACCTTTACCGCGTCATTGTCACTTCAATTCAAAAATAGCAGACATGTTAAAATAAATAGAGAGATAAGAAGACAAAACGTTCCATAATGTAACCACGGAAATCATTATTTCTACTTGAGATGACACGATATCGTTTATACACTAAAACACAGAAATAGCCTCAAACAGAAAATAATATTGATTACAAGATTGTTTCGGAAATATGATATCAAAAAGGAAATAATAAAATCTAACGCAAAAAAACTGTCAGTCTGTAACCCTTATTAATTCTGTTTATAAATTAATTGAATATCAGGTGTAATTGCCTTATTTATATCATAATGAATTAGACAGTAAATGTAAACAATGGGTATGGGTATATATGGGGGTAAAAACAATTGTTATATATCGGGTAAAATAATAACAATGTAAACAATGGGCATGTGTCGGGTAAAATAATGCCATTGTTATCAATTTTTAAACGATGTCATGATATAGATATTTTTGTACACCGACAAAGAACAAACAAAAGATTATACACTAAAAACTAAATACTTTGATTTTACAATAGTAAATTTTACTGCATCTTGTGTGTGCTTGCTTCTTCCCATTTTGTGACCATTCGGGAACTCTTTGTTTCAATATATTGTGAGTGCTATTAAATTCAATGTTAAAATTGTATGAAACTAGGCATTTGTGCATACATTTCCCCTTACTTTTTAATATCAGTACTGTTGAATTTACACGTTCTTAATTAAGTAATTTATATTAAAGAGACCAAAAAAGCAACAAAAACAGTTCCCGGGAACAGATCGTTAGGAACCTCATACTATTTAAACAATTAACAAAATTGTCAATACTTACTATGCAATTATTGTATAAAATCATGTGCAAAAATCAATTTAAAAAGATACGTCTTTTAACTTCTATATTATATGGAATGAATTTTCCGTTTTTGCACAGCATAAATGATGTCTAGTTACTTTATATGTCATGGCAAAATAATTGCAGTGTTGTTATAAATCATTATGAAGGATATATGTCTTATATTCCATATTACAAAATAGGTTTTATGGTGATATAAATGTAGGAAATATTTATGACAATAGATCATATAACATTGTTTTAGACAGCTTTAGAAAACGAGGAGTGTTTCTCTGTAAGAAATCAATTCCCTTGATACCAGCCAAATAAATGACTGTTTTAGTCGGAAGTTTGTTTAATAACTCAATTGAAATGACGTCATAGTCTCTGTCTAGACTAGATCTTCATCAAGTATGAATCGGACATGTAAAGTTATTTTCAAAAATGAATGAATCATTTTGATAACAATAAACTCTTTCAACTATGGATAAAACAGCCTTTCCCATTAGTTATTTCTTTCCAGTTAGACAAGAGGTCAGTCATGTAGTTCTACCCCTCCCCATTCTTTGTATGTTGGATAATCAACCTTTTCAATTGGTTGTTTCGTCAGTTAGGTTAAAGGTCGCTTATGCACTACTACGCCAAACTGTATTTAGGATTTTGGTTACAGTTTTTGTCAGACACGTACGAAGACAGTTCTTTTTCAAATTTGCTTTTTCTTGCTCATATGGTGATAGAATCTGTGGGGGTTTCTTTTTGTGGTACTGGTATCATGACGTTATTATTTTGTAGACACATTTACTTTAATGTTTTGACATTAATGTTCATTTTTTAACTAAAATGTTTGCATTTGCTTTGATTTTTCGTTGACCAGTAATTTGACAAAGAGCTTCCTTTAGAAGCTACACGTGTTTTTTCATGTCTGTAGTGTTACTTGTTTTGGATGTTTACATGTTTTGTAATGTCTGTCTTGTTGATTGTCGTTGACGGTAGGTATTTTCTCTCATCCTCTCCCATTTTTTAATCCCACCCATTTCACCCTTGTAGCCATTATCCCTTAATTCCCATATGGGCCCGTTTTTGTATATATTCTTCCACACATTACATGTCCCACTCCTTTCGCCGCCCTCATGTTCACTCCAGGTTTTTGTTTGGTGCCTTCTGGGTGCCCTTCTTTGGTGTGTCAAGGGGAGGGGAGCTGCGTCCTTTGAACGTTGCCTTTACCTTGTTGATCTTTATTCTTGTTTTTTGCACTTTTTCATTATCCCTCTTGTACAGACCGAGTCAAACCGAGTCTGAAATTTTCATGTAATTTTGCTGTTTTTAATGCTTCCAAGGGATCACTTTTTTCCAGATATTTATATTGTAAACAAATAAAGCTAAAATGACGTCATAGTGATCAGAATAACACATATCAGATATGATATTTTTTTAAATATTCCTTTTAGTGTCTGGCTGTACGAATGATGCACTTAATTTCTTTTGTTGCTACCAAATATTTTTTGCTTGAGGAAAATAAGAACTCACAACAAGATAAAGATAAACAACAAGATAAAGATAAACTTAAATATTCAAGCTGCAAGAAATGAATCATTTTGATTTCCTCGTCCCAGCAAATTTTTAATCTTTGTTTTACCATCCCAAAAAATTAAATAAACATTTTCTTTTTTGTTGTGTGCAATTTTTGAAATTCAGTTTTCTTTTAAATTTTTATTTTATTTTGTCACCCTTTTTTAGTGTGATAAGATAGTTCAAAGCTGAAAGAACTCTTCTTTCCGATTAGTCGGTAACACTTTTTGCACTATTATTGAAATATATAGGACGCAAGAACTGTTAACTGAAAACGCTATGCTCGTTATTTACATCGTATGAAAAGATGCGTATAATTTAGCATTATAAATGAATTAATTTTATTGTGCAAAAATGGAAACATGAGATTTTGACGTCATAAAGTAGGTCAATATTATGGCTTTGTTACTGTCTATTTTACCATTAATAGAAAATTGCTTGTGGACACGACACTTAAACGGAAAAAGACAAATTAATGAATAGTGTTCATGAAAAATGGAACAAATTCTAAGCAGGTTCCGGAAAAATCTCGCGGTTACATCATTATATTTAATTATTGATTCATTCCAGGAAATAACAAAAGACAGGAAATTCCAAAATGCTTAATATAACATCTTTTGATGAGCATCGCCTCCGTGTTATATAGTGTCATAAACCACCGATGAAAAAAAAACAATTTATTGTTTTGCATTTTTAAACCAGAATGGAATTAGGTCAAATGCTATCAGAAATAAGTACTATTTGCATCTGAATATTAAATAAAATAGAAAAATGTGCTGTTAATGGTATGTGCTGACTTAAAAAAATTTAAGCATGTTCCGATAAAAAGCCCTCAATCACTTTATTTTACTGAATTATTTATTTCTTAAAATAATATTAGAGTCAAGACTGTCAAAATTCTAAACATAGATTCTTTTGATGGTACCTTCGGATGCTTTTGTGTTCCATTTGTCACTGAAATGGAATTTATTATGCTATTACTTTAGATGAAAAGAAATAAGGTCGCACGCTAAACAAAATTTTAAAAATAGTTATATTCAAAAATTTTATGAAAGAGTGAAAATGTTATTGGTAATTTTGTTTAATTTGTCAAATGATCTACTTCTTTTAAACCATAAGATTTTTGTTTGATAATTTTATTATTTTCGTCAATTACTGTTGATACCATTTTCTTTACTTTTAAAGAAGTAGTAGATAGTCGTCATAGCAATTCTTCATATATGTAAAAATAAACTTTAAATTAATTGTTAGGGCAGTATTAAAATTTGTTGTAATAAATTTACAAAATAAAACTGCAAAAGAAAACCGTTACCTGGATAAATTTCATTTTGTCAAATTGTGTTGCAAAATGCATAGGCTGACTTTCTTAACTAGTTGCAAATCGCCGATAATATATCATGTCATAAAGTGAAGTATCTTGGCAATTTTAATGGGACCGTGAATACTTTATCAAATATATTGGCCAATACAGTCATTTATCATACTTATGTAGTGCAGAAATAATGTAATGGCATTAAGATGATATTAAATCAAGAGTTTTGTTCTTATCTCGAAAAATAGCTGTTCCAATGAAGAATCAAGGCATCTATAAATATCAAATCTCGACAAATAGTTATCCTAATGACGTCACAATACTTTTGTAAATAAGACTTTTAATGAACATGTTGATGGAGTCATTCATCATCAATAAAAATACGACGATTAACATAAATGAACAAAAAAAACAGTAATATTACCATTAAATTCATATATTAATACCTTGTTATTAATTTAAACACCACTGTCTATCAAAATTTAATCTTAAAGAAAAAAATAGCATTTAAATGTTAGCTGTAGATGCACAATTTTTATCAATGTCTATCAAAATTTAATCTTAAAGGGAATAAAAACATTTTAAATGATAGCTATAAATGCACAACTTATCATAATTTCAAACCTAACCATGACGGGAAAATAACAGATCGAAAACAAAATTACGTACCAGAACGGTTCAATGTTTAAGGCTATTAACGTTAATGGCAAAGTTAAGCTAATGTCTAAAAATAATGAAGCAATGTACAATGTATTTAAAGTCGACAAAAGTCGTCTCTTTGCAACGATTTTAAATATCATTGTAAGTGAAGATTTGGAACACATCAGAAATCTATAAACATCATGGTTTCATATTACATGAAAGTTATTTTGGAATAATTCTATAAAGGTACAAACCAATATTCTACATAAAACTATATAATGTTATAGCAGAACTCGTATTAAATTGACTGACACTCATTGGCCTTCAATATTTTATAACAAAAAATATCAACCTCAATTTTAAAGCAATTAAATCGATTGACAGTCATTTAACTATTTATCATATAAGTATGGGCCAACCTGCTTTTCATACATGGGTACAGATATGTCAACATGTACGGTTTGATTGAAGCAAATAATGTATGAGTTTGAAAGATACTTTCACTACTAAAGCCATTGTTCAATTACCAATTTTATGGCATACCCACCCATGCAGCTATTGCGACACCGTAAATATGGTACATTTATTGCATATATTTTTATGTATGTCAAATGTGAATTCAGTATTGAACCTTCATTCAATATTTCTATGTCTTGCCATGAACTTTTTATTAGACATGACATCTATAATTTACTAATGAAATCAAGCGACCTCAAAAAGCTTAAATATTTCATTCATTGTTTGAAGCAACTGAATTATTGTGGGCGGCATTATCAATTTAAAAAGGGCCAAAACATTTATTAACAAGATTTAAATTTTAATTTTTTCATACAAACCACTATTGCAGGGGGATCAAAACTCTTTTTTTGAGTAAACTGTATTTTTTCTGAAATGACGCTTAAGAAACAAAATGAAAGTAAAGGGGAGAAAAAGAAGAATCCCTAAAGAACGTCCCATGGCTAAATTGAAAAGAAATGCAGGCTTTGATTTATTGAACCTGTTCATGGAAATGCATATTAATGTTATCATGTATACATGTATATAACGGGTAAAAGTAATGTTAAATTTAACAATATTTATTCGGAGACTAAGAAGGACATTTAACACTATAGAACTCATTTATTGCACATGCATAATCATGTGTCTCAAAATAAATAAATGAAAAGAAAATAAATGAATAATAAACACACCACCACAAAATTTGAAAAAAAAAGATTATATCGTTCTTTGTTGATATACAATTCTACATGATATGCTTTTGCATTGTATAATGAAACATTTGTCACTTTTGCAAACTGTTTTGTCATCAACCATTATTCAATACGTGCATACAGCACTTCTTGTAGTGCGTAAAATAATTCACATTCTGTTTACATAATTTATTGCAATCTTGGCTTGTAAAACACCCACGTATTGTCATATTTCATCAGAAATTGTAAGATTAAGCATGGAATAAAGTTCCGACATACTGGAGCCAAATTCAATTGAAATGTTGACAATATATTGATCTGCTAACAAAACTAGGCATCTGTTTATACATTTGTCAGTCTCATTTAACATGAAATAGCGGTTTATGTACACTATCATATGTAATTTAGCGCAACAAAACAGCAAACTCTCAAAAACAAATGCTAGGCAATCTAGTTCGGTTAACATATTAACACTATTGTAAACACATATTGTTTTATCATTGTATCAAATCAAATTAAAGCATCTAAGTTAAGATTGGTGGTTTAAAAGCACATTATAACTCAGAAACGTTCTTCTTAAGAAATGACAAACATGAAAGCATTTGAATAATAGTTTAAAACCGCGTAAGATGGTTATCACTTGAAGAAAGTACCGATGAATGTGAATTTTTTTGTTATAAGAGTAGCAAAATACACAAAATGTATAAACAAAGTAGTTATCTCATTTCCATACAAAATATTAAATCACTAATTGTAACTTGAGCATGTGGCCAGTGTGTACTTTGTTTAAACTTAAATAACACACACAAAAATTAAAAGCTTTCGAGAAATAAGTATTTAAGCATTTCTGAGGTATAATATGCCTTTAAAGATGCAAAGCAGTTATGATGTTTGGACCAAAGTACCCCTTTTATTTCATGAAAAAATAATATCATAGTGTCATTAATGTAGGAAACATCCATGACAACAGATCATATAGCATTTGTTTTAGACAGCTTTTGAAACCTATAAGTGTTTCCGTGCGACAACAAGTCCATTGTGACCAGCCAAATAAATGAATGTTTTACTCGGAAATTTGTTAAATAACCGTTACGCTGGATAATCATCACGAATGACGTCATAACCTCTGTCTAGGCTATCTTGATCAAATATTAATCAGACTTTTTGTAAATTTATATACAAAATTATAACAATTAAGTGTACTATGTATTATTCATATTGATGGAAACAAATTAAAGTGAATAATTAACATAAAATTATTTTATGTCTAAACTATATATCGACAGTGTATAGGACTGGCTCTTAAATCATGGTACTTCAAATTATTGTTTGCATTTTACATAGTAAACGTTTAATTGAATCTCACAAATTGAAATACTGACTTTAAATGTTACATATATAAAGTATTGACTGATCACATTTGGATCTACTTTGGGGTTTTTTAGTTGAACTAAAGAGTCGTTTCGAGAAAATGCATTGAGCCGGTATCGCGCATCAGTAAGTTGCAAAATGATAAATTAATGCTGCTCATATGAGGCTCTTTAAGTTGATAAAGACACCCACAATAATGTAGTCACTGCTAACAATGAATGAAATATTCAAGATGTTAGAGCTAGCTCGATAATTAATGACATGCATGATAAATTGTTTATGGCAATATAATATAATGGACTATGTCACAAAACTTTTGAGATTGCTTATAGTTTTCAGGGTCATAAGTTATCATTTGCTTTAAGCAAATTGTACATGTTAACCTTCCTGTACACATGTATAAAAATCAGACTGGCAGTTGCTTATCTGATTAATTGTTATCTGGGATGTTGTCTTTGTGAGTAATATGGATCTGTCATATAACTCTATATAAACGATGTACCCTTTTTCATGCAACATAAAAGGCAAACCGATACAAGATTTTATATGTTTTTTTTAATTTCCCAAGAAATGTCCATAGAAATAAAGTCTCTCTATAATTTCTTTAAATCATTTGTTGTACGTATAGGCTTTAACTCATTTATTTATGTATGCTTAACAGTTTATTAAGTTTAAATATCAAATACGAATGCAATTATATTGATAATTATATTTGCTGTCTAAAATCATGAATTATCTTTTTACATAAATGACGAAATTACAAGTCAATCAATCCTTTTATCGTTTCAGAAACGAGGTAAATAATTTCGGTAAGAAATATTAAAGTCAAACTAAAGCCTAAGAAACAAATACATTTTACTCTTTTTGTAATGTAGATTTTAAAACGTTTATTTATATATTTTTATTTTATTTTTTTATTATTGTTGTGTTCAATAGCCTGTTAGATGTTTCTTACCAGCAAAGGTAGCGCTAATTATGAATTTATTTGTCATAAAAGTTGCAAAATGTAAGCAAAGGAGTATTTTAGGAAGATGACTATATAGTTTATTAAGTTTAAAAAACTAATCTATATGCTGTTATTTTAGTTGTAATTGACAATCAGTCCATTTTATTGTTTCAAATTCGATGTTATAACTTTCGGTAAGAAATATTAAGGCACTAGGAGTGCCCGGCTCTCAAATCGAGTCTGCAATTTTCATGTAATTTTGTTGTGCTCAATGCTTTCGAGAGATCATTTTGTTCAAGATTTTTTCCTACCCTAATAGCAATAATGGTCTCAATTTTGATATCATGTTTCTGATACAATCTTGTGATCAATATTATTCATTTTTAGACATCAGACTATTTCTGTTTTAGTGTATAGCTTCTAACGATATCGTGTCATCTCAAGTAGAAATAATCATTTCCTTGGTTACAATATAGAACGCTTTATCTTCTTATCTCTCTATTTCTTTAAACATGTCTGCTATTTTTGGTACGTGCTACATTATCGGCGATGTGTAAATAGTTCACAAAGTCAGACTGCATATCTAATTTCGATAAATCATTATTCAACAAAATGAAATTTAAGTCAAAAATCAATTTTAGTAGTTTTTTTCCGGAGGGGTGGGGGTCTTTTTTATTATATATTTACTTCTTTTTTTTATTTTAACTATTTTTTGATTCAATCCTTATATCTGTTATTACTATTATTATAATTATTTTATTTGTTTGTAATTTTTTGTTTTTATTTTTGTATTATTATTATTATTACATTTATGTATGTATTTATTTTATTTATATATTTATGTAATATTTTTTTGTTTATTATTTTTTACTATCTTTTTTCTTCTTGTAAATGAATTGTTACAGTAATAACCTTATCGCCTAGCGTCTATTCCTTTTTGAAAATTAAAGAAATGATATCAACAATGATAATAAAATTATCAAGCAAAATTTTTCTTGACAAAAATGTTACTTTGACAAAATGTTGCCCAAATTACTTATAACATTTCATATTAAAGCAAAACTGCATTTATTTATTTATTCATTTATTTTCAATTTTTTATCAATTTATTTATTTATTTATTTACTAAAATTTATCATCATCAAATCTTTGAATTTTATTACTGACAGCATGTAACCTATAAATAATTACTTCTAATTTAATCAAAGTGCTGCAGCACTGAATGCGACGGACATGCAACCGGAGAGACATTAAGGCTTTTTTATAAAAAAAAAAAACACACAAAATATATAACAGAGAAATTTTGTTCCATACAAGTTTGAGATTTGTAGAGCAATATATTTTATGTGTCCCAATCTGATATAATTCAGATTTTCTACTTTCAAGCAGAACAAGTCCAAATTTTTAAATACAGAATGAAATTTATGCCTAAAAACTATGGTCAAACTTGTAAATCAGTGTCCTTATCAATTAATTCCAAGAAATGATATGTAAATAGAAAAAAACCTGTCAACGAAATATTTCTAAAATAAAACCATGCAAATAAACTTCAATCATAATACATAATACATGTGAGAATGTTAATTAGAATTGCTTCTTGTTATATCATAGTGGGCATATAGACAATAAAATATAAGTCATTTGTATTTTTATTTCTCTTGGATATGTCTCATTTAAAATATTTAGGTTAAAATCATCAGCAATTAATGGTGTATTTTTTTAGATTTTTTTTTTCATTTACGCCACTTAAGCACTACAGTGTTTAGTTGTCCCTTTCAATTTCACACTAAATTCCATTCTCAACTTGTTTGCTTCTTACAATTGTATAGAATTTCTTAAAGTATTGCATGTAATCAAAGTAAATATCCGCTGGTTTATTACATGTATAATGTGTACTCGTCCGAAAGTCAGCACAGATGATGCAGAATCTATTTTTAGAATAGTGTTATCTTCTAGCAGGTTAACTCATATCATGACCTAGAAAACTATGTAAACAAAACACAAGAATCGGAAGTAGAACTGATATTATAACTTCCTTCAATAATTTAAAAGATTACCATGAAAGACTACATGGTCGTAAAGTGTTGAAAAACTCCATTTTACAGGCATTTTCAAAAATAGATATTTATAAATTAAGTACTAACCATTGTACTATAGTCTAATTTATTAATAACTGCTGGATATTCAGCTAAACCCGCGGTATGAGTCACGAAAAGAGTTCTTCTTTTATTAATGCGCGAGTTATTCTAAAGTCACGAAAAACTTTTGATCTGTTAATAAAAATGTTTTGTTTAATGGGGAAATATTTATTTCCTGCTTATAATTTCTATGAATTATTGAGCTTACTCCTTAATTATAGCATAATTTGCTGTCCTACTTTTTCGACAGCGGTAAATCGTTTCAGCAGTTATTTGCATAATTGCGCAATAATAATACGGGGCTACAGCGTTTTTATTAATCAAATATGTTTATACTTTAACTTGGATAACTTAACTTGAAATTGAAAAGGCTAAATATGGAAGTTTTTAAGATATCCCGATTAAGTATGGGAGTTTCATAGGATCAAATACATGTACTATTTCGTGGGTTGTTATTCGGTTGTGGACACATTGCGCGATTGTAGCCGACGAAATCCCATGTGTAGATGACATAGCTCTGAACGCGTCTGAGGGCGCGTCCGTCGCAAAAATGTAGCATATTGAATTTCATTTCAGTGACAAAATCTGACACTAAATCACCTGAAGGGGAGTAGCCAAAAACAAAGCCTCATTTCACTGTCTCAAATTTCTTTTTTGTTGCATTATTGCATAAAGAATTTAGGCATAATGAAGTGTGCAAAGACTTTTTATCGTTTATCGGTACATGCTTCGAATTTTTCTCTCTTTTTTTTATCAATAATCTGACAAACTTCCTTTTTATGCAAATAATTCTTCCTTTTTCTGAATGCATTGCGACCTTAGTCTATTTTCGATTAAAAGTGCACCACAATAATTTGTATTTCATGAACAATTTATGACACTTAAAAACTCGGAGTGGCAGCAAAAGATGCTATATTCAGCATTCTGAAATTTCCTGTTTTCCCCGTTATTTCCTTGAATGAATGTTTAAATTAAATAAAGTAAGGCATGGGCTTTTATCGGAATTTGCTTTGAATTTATTCGCTTTTTCTCAGGACTGCTCAATGATTTGTTTGTTTATTCGTTTAAGTCACAAGTCCACACGCACTTTGAACTATCTCAATAATAATGCAAATAGTGTTAAAGATGAAAACAGTAAACTGACAAAAAGTATCCGTAACAACACCATAAGATCGACTTACTTCTGTTAAAGCCGGTGCTTGGGGTCGAAACCGGTAACTTGCACTTTCAGTACCGACCGTGAACAGGCTAAATTTCAATTCTGTTTTTCCTCTCTTTTACGGATTCCGTTTTTCTCCATTTTACTTATGCAAATCGACAAGAACAAATACGACGTCAACAGCTGATATTTCTACTTTTGCATGGTAAAATTATGTTATTAATAATCATGGTAAAAGATAAGCAACTAGACAGAAGACGCCAATAACGTCGGTGACGTCATGGGTTGACAGTTCTTCCGTTCTACAATGCATATCTGGTTGAACTTTATTATCACTCAAAGAGATATCATATTTCCGTGATTACCACAATGAATATGACGTCATCAGTTGACAGTTATAGAGCTGTAACATGTGTTATGAAATGTTTTTATTCGTTACCATTATCACACATTTGAAAACGTTTTCTATGATGATAAAAATAACCCGTTATGTGACAAAAATTAACTTGAGGTAAAGTGGAAAGGTCTTAAATTGACACATTTTCCATTAGTATTTCAAATATTGACGAAAACAATTGAAATAAATATTCTTATAATATATTGCTTTACACAATTGTTGAATAAATTCTAAATGATTCAGTATAATCACTTAAATATGATGAATAATACTATTCTGCTCTAGAATAATTTATTATCTGCTAAATGAATTCAGTCCAACCCCGACTTGCATTTTATTCTTTAGTTTCGTGCAAAACCTTGATAATGGCTGTGTTGTCACTACAGTATTTACAGCTAAACTTAGAGTAAAGGATCTCATGTAGCATTACAATCAATGAAGAAGAAATGTATCTCTCTGATGTTTTGATAAATAGAGAATTCATGAAAATTGTCGCTGTCATCTTCAAGCAATAACCGTAAAAATCGACACGATGTATTGTTTTCAATTTTGGATTATAACTAAATTATCATCACGATTGTCTACATACACGCATGACTGTTGAAAATTTTTCGAATGGTTTGCAGTTAGAGAGTGGATCTGGCTTCGAATAATAGGTGTGAAATTCTGTAATAATTGTATAATCGAGTCTGAAATTTTACTTTGAAAAATAGGAGGTATTCGAATAATGCATTTCAAATAATACGTTTGTATTTTTATTGATTTATAAAAAAATGGGACTGTCAATCTACTTCGGATAATGCCGGGTATACGAATAAAGGGTTGTCGAATAACCGGAGTCGGACTGTATATGTAAAATATCGGATCATGTACCTCACACTTGCTGACAACAGCCATATACGAGTATATACTTTCGTGGATTGTTCTTATTTATGAAACTTGATACTGTCAACAAATTTATCATTTTTTTATTACAGACCTTCAATTATAGACCACTTCACTTTAAGCCTTTGGTTTTTCCAAATTCGAAGTTATTTTGGAAATTAGTAATATTTTTGTGAATTATATATTATTGAATGGAAGACAAAATACTAAGTTGCTTACTTTTTTGCAACTTTTATGAAAAGTAATTTCACTTTCAGTGCTACTTTTCCCAGGTAAAATGAATCTAAAATGCTCTAAAACCGCCATCTAAACCTTATAAAACTAATGTCTACGCTTTGTTTAAAATGAAACATTTATCCCCTTTCTGAGGCATTTTGTGCCTTTAACCTTTACATTATCTTTTTTATTAAATCTGTACGGGATGCACATAGGCAGGATAAAAACTGACACAACGAATCATTTCCTGTTGGGAATACCTCTTCACGAATTAGCTCTACATTATACAATAATGTTTGATGAACCTCCAGGGTATAATGTTCTGATAGTGATCAAATATCAAACATCTAAGAGAGTTATTTAACATCACCATTAATGTATACTGATGAAATCTAGAGAACAAATTGCATAATTATCGTACAATACAGTTTAATAATTTGTTTTAATGGAAATCAGTTGTGACAATAATATGTCTGTTTTTATGCTTTGTGGGAACGGTGCTATACACTGTTGATCTTATCATAATTAATTTATCAATCATCTAATCAAATGCAATGAATATACCAATCTTTGAGAAAATGTCTATCCTCAAACATATCTACATGTCCTTTTCAATTTCCAACTTTATAAACATGTACACATGTCCATTTTTCTTAGCATTTCCGTGTTCAAAAACATGATATTGCCAGAAAATGTCCATATTTAAAAGAACCTGTCCGCCGTTAGTAATTGATTTATTTTTTTCTCGTGAGAAATATTACATTTTATAAATATAACATGTATATTGATATTTCAGAACATGTACATATTTCATATTTATTTTCATGTTTATGTTTATCTCCTGTAGCTGAGGGCTTGCCTTGAAGGGTTGAGCCATCAAAATTGCAGCCGTCCTTTCTCCCTGCGCGATCGTAAGAGACCAATGACTGGTTCGAATAACTGGTGTCAATGTATTTCCTTGCTCAAGCAGATGAAGTGGTTTTCTCTCCTGGCGTTGCTTAAAGTTTGTAACACCCGAGATTAGCCAAAATCATATTTCTTGTTTTGCCGCCATATGACCTAAATTTTGTTGCTGCGCGAAAAAAAATGAAAGACGGAGTGTCATTGTCACTTCAAGCCAAAAATACCAAGCATGTTAAAATAAATAGAGAGATAAGAAGATAAAACGTTCCATAGTGTAACCACGGAAATCATTATTTCCACTTGAGATGACACGATATCGTTTAATCAGAAAATAATATTGATTACAAGATTGTATCAGAAATATGATATCAAATAGGAAATCATAAAATAGAAAGCAAAGACCTTACAGTCCATGCATCCCCTACTATTTCTTCTAATAAATGAATTGAATGTCAAGTGTCATTGCCTTATTTATGTCATAATGATTTCGAACAGTAAATATTATTATTGACAAAAATGCTTGTAGATTTGTTTTTTCAAACTTTATAAACTGTATTACCCTCCGCTTATATAACTAATGATTTAAAGAAATTATAGAGGGACATTATTTCTATGGACATTTATAAGGGGAATTTAACAAAGCATTCACAAACTTGTTACAATGTAAGGCCGCATAAAGAAGGGTACATCGTTTACATACATTTATTTGACTTTAAAATTATTAGACCTATTTAACTCATTGACACAATATGGCAGAAAAAAATTAATTATATAAATATATACCAGTCTTATGTTCATACATGAGTTTAGGAGAAAGACCAGCATGTGTACAATTTGCTTGAAACAAATAATCTAATAACTTATGACCCTGAAAACTATTTGCACTCCAAAAGCCTTAAGAAACAATAGTGATCTTATATATTACACATGCATACTTATAATTATATTCTCGAAAACTTCGAGTGAAAAAATAGAAAAAGCAATCATGTAATGCAAAAAGCCAAAACAAATAATTAATAAGTCAAAAGACCTCCACCTACGACGAAGAACTAACAAACGAGTATACATAACAATCTAAATACTATGATTTTACAATTATAGTATTTGTTTTACTGTATCTTGCGTGTGTTTGCTCCTTTCGTCTTACTTTTTATATCAGTCAACGTTTAATTTACAGGTTCTTAAGTACTAATGTAATTTATATTTAAGAGCGCAAAAAGGAACAGTAGCACACTCTCGGAAACAGATTGTAAGGAACCTTATTCTGTTTAAACTATTAACAAAATTGTCAACACTTATTGTACAATCATTGTATAAAATCAAATGCAAAAATCAATTTTAAGATAAGTCTTTTAACCTCTATATTATAAGGAATAAATTTTCCCTTTTTACACGGCATAAGTGGTGTCCAGTTTCTTTATAATCCATTTCAAATAGATGCAATGTTGTAATAAATATAAGAAATATTTCTTATATTCCATTATGGTGATATAAATGTAAGAAATATTCATGACAAAAGTTCATATATCATTGTTTAAGACAGCTTTAGAAAACGGGGAGTGTTTCTCTGTGAGAAGTCATTTCCCTTGCTACCAGTCAAATAAATGTCTGTTTAAGTCGGAAGTTTGTTTAATAACGCAACCGAAATGACGTCATAGTCTCTGCCTAGACTAGATCTTCTTCAAGTATGAATCAGACGACATGTAAATTTATTTTCAGAATAAAATGAATCATTTTATTTACAATAAACTTTGTTAACTATGGATGAAAACAAACATTCTCATTAGCTATTGTTGTTGCTTTTTTCAGCAATGTGAGAGTTCACTTTTGTATTGATACTCCATTCCATCTGTTTCGGATAAACAACCTTACATCAATTTGGTTAAAGGTCATTATTGTATTACTACGACACACTGTTTTTAGGTTTGGTTTTGGCGCATTTAGGTTACAGTTTTTATCAGACACGTTCACAAACAGTTATTTTTCAAAATTTGCCACTCCCTCCCGCCCCTAATTTTTTGTTTTGTTTGCTATTTTCATGTTTAGTTTGTTGTTATTTAATGATAAGTACTGTATTGCATGTTGTTGTGTATTTGTTTCATTTCATATTTATTTCCGTTAATATATTCTATAATATATCATTCGTTTAAAGCGTATTTGTTCCTTTTCGTTCTGTAATATTCACGAATAGATCACCGTATTATTAATTTGTTGAATAACATTTACTTCTGTTGATGTTATTAAGTGTTTAAGTTTGGTCATGGATAACACTGTGATCGATATGAAATTACAATAGGTGTAATTGACTTCCAATTGTTTACGTGTCTGCTTGCTGTAATAAATGTTACAATTAGTATTTGAGAAAGCCTATGGGTTTTGACATAATTGCCACCAAGTGTACCCATCTATGTTTCGTTAAATTTTTTTGAACTGAATACTCTTTATTTGTATATCTTGTCTTCAATTAGTTTAATATTCTACCAGTTGACGCTTTATTTAATTTAAGGAACCTCTGGTCAATTTCAAACTGATAAAGTGTCTTTATACCTACGGCTTCTCTTTTGTCTGAGAGACTTAATAAAGCGACAGTATTTAGTTATTCTAGGTCAAAAAATGACAATTTGAAAGTAGATCCCTTTACAGCATAATTTGGAAAGAGAGATATGTATTTATGTGTCTTAACAGATAAAAAAGAAATCGGGTAATACCAAAAAATAACACCCCTTTGTTTTAAAACAGACTTCTTGAATGTGCATGATAATTTTAATCGATTGTTACACACACGTTGAACGATTTACAAGTCTACTTTGCATAATGGCTTGAAAATGCCTTTTGTCCCTAGTTTTTTTTTTTAATTTTGCCCCTCCCTTCAATGAATCTTGTATCTCCTTCCCATGTGCCTCTTCACTTTGTGGGCCTATTAATGATTTGTTTTTTTAATTTCCTTGTCGGCTACTTTTATTTCTTTTTAACTATCATTTAAGTGATAAGCTGCCTTGTGCCTTGTCCTCCTGGGCTCGTTGCCACTGGCTATTGTTGTTAGGTCATGCGTGGGTTACGTTCATTGAACGCCACCCTTCCTCGTTGATCATTTTTTTTATATTTTAATCACGACTGCCTCATGTAGAAGAGCTTATTCCTTTAATTTTTATATGAACACTATTAAGTTATTACTTCTCTGTTTTAAAGTGCATTTCACAAAGTTAACCATATAAATCAAATCATAAAACGCTTTGTTTTCCGGGAGATGTATTTTTACATATGCATATAAAATATCAGGAGAAGAAAGTAAACATAAATTCTACAAAAGAAAGTTATTTGAGTCTACATTTTAAAAAGACGGTATATAATATAAGAAATAAATTTATGAGTCTTAAGTCATAAAAGACTTATCTTCCTTCACAAAACCGTATGTGACCTTATACATATATATTTATGCATCACAACAGCAGGTGTCAAGTGTTTTGTGCCAGCCGTAAAAGGTTGCCCCGTACTTCACATTTCACTTCAGTGTTGTTATATTTCTCTGGTCTTTTGGGATCATTAAGTCCAGCATTTTTAAGTGTTGAGAAGTACCGCTCAAGCCTGTTCTAGGGGCGTGAGGGATGTTGCACCTATTTCCCCCACGTGTTTTTTCATGTCTGTATTGTTACTAACTTGTTTTGGATGTTTACATGTTTTGTAATGTCTGTCTTGTTGATTGTCGTTGACGGTAGGTATTTTCTCCCATCCTCTCCCATTTTTTATCCCACCCATTTCGCCCTTGCAGCCATTATCCCTTAATTCCCATATGGGCCCGTTTTTGTTTATATTCTTCCACACATTACATGTCCCGCTCCTTTCGCCGCCCTCATGTTCACTCCAGGTTTTTGTTTGGTGCCTTTTGGGTGCCCTTCTTGGGTGTGTCAAGGGGAGGGGGGCGGGGGGCTGCGTCCTGTGAACGTTGCCTTTACCTTGTTGATCTTTATTCTTGATTTTTTTGCACTTTTTCATTATCCCTCTTGTACAGACTCAATCAAACCGAGTCTGCAATTTTCATGTGATTTTGCCTTCCAAGGGATCACTTTTTTCCAGATATTTATATTGTAAACAAATAAAGCTAAAATGACGTCATAGAGATCAAGATAACATATCAGATATGATATGCAACAAATGACATGCTGCGATGTCACAACCGTTACATATAAAGCAAAATGACGCTATTTGCCTAGCATTACGTAATGGGTTGTCAAATTTGACAAAGATTCTGATAAATATGACTTTTAGTTCCAGCATATGTCAGTACAATATGATATCTTATTGGCGTCTTATACAAGAAGGCTAAATTATCATGTTATATTAAGATATGGTTATTATTGTAAACAGATGAGAATGAATCTGACGTCATATATAAAAATATATTTTTCAAGTGTACTGATATAAGTTTTGATATATTACTAACATCATTTATTCCACAGGTCACTTGAAACAAAAGCAAGAATATTATTAAAGATGATGTTGCTTAGCTATTCTGTAAATATGGTTAATATTTTAAAGTATTCCTTTTAATGTTTGGCAGTACGATTAATGCACTTGATTTCTTTTGTTGCTACCAAATATTGTTTTACTTGAGGGAGACAAGAACTCATAGAAAGATAAAGATAAAGCTGCAAGGAAATGAATGCATGTTGATTTGTTCGTACAACTAACTTTTAAGCATGTCTTACCATGCCAAAAATTCATCAGGATTTTCATTTTGTTTTGTGGAAATGCACACTGGCAATATTTAAATTCAGTTTCTATCTATTTTATATAGTTTGTCACAACAACATTTATAAAAAAGTAGTGAAAGTAGAAGAACTCTTCTTTCCGATTAGTTGGTAACACTTTTTGCACTATTATTGAAATATGTAGGACGCAAGAACTGTTAACTGTAAAGGCCATGCTCGTTATTGACATCGTATGAAAAGATGCGTATAATTAAGCATTATTAATGAAGTGATTTTATTGTGCAAAAATGGAAATATGAGCTTATGACGTCATAAAGTAGGTCAATACTATGGCTTTGTTACTGTCTTTTTTTGCCAATTTAATATAAAATTGCTTGTGGACACGTGACTTTAACGGAGAAAAGACAAATTAATGAATAGTGTTCATGAAAAATGAAACAAATTCTAAGCAGGCTCCGAATAAAATCTCGCGGTTACATCATTATATTTAATTATTTATTCATTCCAGGATATAACGGGGAAGACAGGAAATTTCAAAATGCTTAATATAACATCTTTTGATGAGCATCGCCTCCGTGTTATATAGTGTCATAAACCACCGATGAAAAACAATTCGCTTCCGTGTTATAAAGTGTCATTAACCACCGATGATAAACAAGTTATTGCGTTGCACTTTTAAACCAAAATAGAATTAGGTCAAATGCTATCAGAAATAAGTACTATTTGCATTTGAAGATTAAATAAGAATATATTTTGATGTGCTGTTAATGGTCTGTGCTGATTTAAAAATTGAAGCATGTTCCGGTAAATAGCCCTCGATCACTTTGATTTACTGAATTATTTATTTCATAAAATGATGTAAGAGTCAAGACTGTCAAAATGCTAAATATAGCTTCTTGGATGGTACCTTCGGATGCTTTTGTGTTCCATTTGTCACTGAAATAGAATTTATCATGCTGCATTTTAGATGAAAAGAAATAAGGTCGCACGCTAATTTTTTTTAAAAATAGTTCTATTCAAAGACTTTATGAAAGAATGAAAATGTTATACGTAATTTTGTTTAATTTGTGAAATGATCTTCTTCTTTTATACCATAAGAATTTTGTTTGATAATGTTATATTATTTTCGTCAATTACTGTTGATACCATTTTCTTTAATGTTTAAGATGTAGTAGATAGTCGCCATAGCAATTCTTTATATATGTAAAACAAACCTTAAATTAATTGTTAGGACAGTATTGACATTTGTTGTAATAAATTTACAAAAAAACTGCAAAAGAAAACCTTTACCTGGATACATTTCATTTTGTGAAATTTTGTTGCAAATGCATAGGCTGACTTTCTTAATTAGTTGCACATCGCCGATAATATATCATGTCATAAAGCGAAGTCTCTTGGCAATTTTAATGGGACCGTGAATACAATATCAAATGTATTGGCAAATACAGTCATTTATCATGCTTATGTAGTGCAGAAACACTGTAATGGCATAAGATGATATTAAATCAAGATCTTTGTTCTTATCTCGACAAATAGCTGTTCCAATGACGAATCAAGGAATCTATAAATATCAAATCTCGACAAATAGTTATCCTAATGACGTCACAATACTTTGTAAATAAGACTTTTAATGAACATGTTGATAGAGTCATTCATCATCAATAAAAAACGACGATTAACACAAATGAACAAAAAAAAACAGAAATATTACCATCAAATTAATATATTAATACCTTGTTAAAACACCACTGTCTATCAAAATGTAATCTTAAAGAAAAAATAGCATTTAAATGATAGCTATAGATGCACAATTTATCTTAATTCCAAACCTAACAATGACAGGAAAATAACAGATCGAAAACATAATTACGTACCAGAACGGTTCAATGTTTAAGACTTTAAACGTTAATGGTAAAGTTGAATGTCTGAAAATAATGAAGCAATGTACAATGTATTTAAAATTGTCAAAATTTGTCTCTTTGCAATGATTTTAAATGTTATTTGTAAGTGTTGATTTGGCACACATCAGAAATGTATAAACATCATGGTTTCATATTACATGTGAGTTATTTTGGAATAATTCTATAAAGGTATCAACCTCAATTTTAAAGCAATTAAATCGATTGACAGCCATTTATCTATTTATTATATAAGTATGGGCCAACATGCTTTTTATACATGGGTACAGATATGTCAACATGTACGGTTTGATTGAAGCAAATAATTTTTGAGTTTGAAAGATACTTTCACTACTAAAGCCATTGTTCAATTACCCATTTTATCACATACCCATGCAGCTATTGCGACACCGTAAAAATGGTATTGCATATATTTTTTATGTATGTCAATGAATTAAGTATTGAACCTACATTCATTCAATATTTCTATATATTGCCATGAACATTTGTATTAGACATGACATCTATAATTTACTAATGAAATCAAGCGACCTCCAAAAGCTTAAATATTTCATTCATTGTTTGAACCAACTGAATTAACGTGGGCGACATTATCAATTAAAAAGCCACGCATGATTAACAAGCATTAATTTATAATTTTGCATACACCTACTGTTGCGAGGTTGGATCAAATCTCTCTTATTGAGTCGCTGTATTTTTCTGAAATGACGCTTCAGAAACAAAATGAAAGTAAAGGGGAGAAAAAGAAGAATCCCTAAAGAACGTCCCACGGCTAAATTGAAAAAAATGCAGGCTTTGATTTATTGAACCTGTTCATGGAAATGCATATTAATGTTATCATGTATACATGTATATAACGGGTAAAAGTAATGTTAAATTTAACAATGTTTATTCGGAGACTAAGAAGGAAATATAACACTACAGAATTCATTCATTGCTCATGCATAATCATGTGTCTCAAAATAAATAAATAAAAATAAAGATAAATGAATAATAAACACACCACCACAAAATTTGAAAAAAAAAGATTATATCGTTCTTTGTTGATATATTATTCTACATGATATGCTTTGTATTGTATATTGAAACATTTATCACTTTTGTGAACTGTTTTGTCATCAACCATTATTCAATACATTCATACAGCACTTCTTGTAGGGCGTAAAATAATTCACATTCTGTTTACATAATTTATTGCGATCTTGGCTTTTAAAACACCCACGTATTGTCATGTTTCATCTGAAATTGTAAGATTAAACATTGAATAAAGTTCCGACATACTGGAGCCAAATTCAATTGTAATGTTGACAATTTATTGATCTGCTAACAAAACTAGGCATCTGTTCATACATTTCTCAGTCTCATTTAACATGAAATAGCGGTTAATGTACACTATCTTATGTAATTTAGCGCAACAAAAACAGCAAACTCCCAAAAACAAATGCTAGGCAATCTAGTTCGGTTAACATATTGACACTATTGTAAACACATATTATTTTAGCATTGTATCAAATCAAGTACAAAACATCTACATGTATGTAAGGATTAGTCGTTTAAAGCACATACTGCCTCAGAAACGAACATTTTTTGTTATTCTTAAGAAATGACAAACATGAGTTTGATAGCATTTAAATAATAGTTTTAAACCATGTTAGATGCTTATGACTTAAAAAAGTACCGCGGAATGTGAAATCTTTTGTTATAAAAGTAGCAAATTGTAAACAAAGTAGTAATCTTATTTCCATGCAAAGCATAAAATCACTATAAGTCTACTAATTGTCAGAAAGCAACATGAGCAAATAATATTTCAGATAATTGGCCAGTGAATACCTTTTTAAACTATAATAAGACACAAAAAAAAAAAAAAAAGCTTTCGAGAAATAAGTATTTAAGCATTTCTGAAGTATAATATAAACCGTAAAGTACATTTTATATAAAATGCAAAGCAGTTATGATGTTTGGACCAAAGTACCCTTTTATTTCATGAAAAAATAATATTATGGTGTCATTAATGTAGGAAACATCCATGACAATAGATCATATAACATTGTTTTAGACAGCTTTTGAAACCTATAAGTGTTTCCGTGCGACAACAAGTCCATTGTGACCAGCCAAATAAATGACTGTTTTACTCGGAAATTTGTTTAATAACCGTTACGCTTGATAATCATCACGAATGACGTCATAACCTCTGTCTAGACTATCTTGATCAAATATTAATCAGACGTTTTGTAAATATATATACAATTAAGTGTACTATATATTATTCATATTGTTGGAAACAAATTAAAGTGAATAATTAACATAAAATTATTTTATGTCTAAACTATATATCGACAGGGTAGAGGACTGACTCTTAAATTATGGTATATCAAATTATTGTTTGCATTTTACTTAGTAAACTTTTGATTGAAACTGACAAATTGAAATCCTGACTTTAAATGTTACATATATAACTTATTGACTGTGTATTTCAGATCACATTTGGGCGTTCTTTACGGATTTTTTAGTTGCATTAAAGAGTCGTTTCGAGAAAATGCATTGAGACGGTAAGATTTATACCTACCACGCAACAGTAGGCTGCCAAATGATAAATTAATGCTCCTCGTATGAGGCTCTTTAAGTCGCTTACAATAATATACTCGCTGCTAACAATGAATGAAATATTCAAGATGTTAGAGCTAGCTCGATAATAAATGACATGCATGATAAATTGTTTATGGCAAAATAATATAATATAATGGACTATGGTACAAAACCTTTGAGCGTGCAAATAGTTTTTTTTTCAGGGTCATAAGTTATCAAATCATTTGCTTTAAGTCAATTGTACATGTTAACCTTTCTGTACCCATGTATGAAAACCAGACTGGCAGTTGCTTATCTGATTGTTATCAGGGGTGTTGTCTTCGTGAGTTTAATGGGTCTAATTATTTTAAAGTCATATAACTTTATATAAACGATGTACCCTTTTCCATGCAACATAAAAGGCAAACCGATACAAGATTTTGTATGCTTTTTTTAAATTTTCCCAAGAAATGTCCATAGAAATAAAGTATCTCTATAATTTCTTTAAATAATTTGTTGTACATATAGGCTTAACAGTTTTATTAAGTTTAAAAATCAAATACGTGTGCAATTATATAAATAATAATATTTGCTGTCTAAAATCATTAATTATCTTTTTACTTAAATAAGACAATTATAAATCAATCAATACTCTTTTTATAAAGTAGTTTTAAAACTTTTCTTTATATATTTTTTTATTTGTTTGTTTTTGTTTGTTTTGTTGTTGTTGTTGTTGTTTTTTTTTTGTTAAATAGCATGTTAGATGTTTCTTACCAGCAACAATAGCGCTAATTGCGAATTAATTTGTCATAAAAGTTGCAAAATGTAAGCAAAGGAGCATTTTAGGTAGATGACTATATAGTTTATTAAGTTTAAAAAACTAATCTATATGCTGTTATTTTAATAATGGTTTTTATTATCTAAAATCATTAATAATCTTTTTACATAAATAATGAAATTGTTATTGACAATCAGTCCATTTTATCGTTTCAAATTCGATGTTTAAACTTTCGGTAAGAAATATTAAGGGACAGGGAGTGCCCGTCTCTCAAACCGAGTCTGCAATTTTCATGTAATTTTATTGTGATTAATGCTTCCGAGAGATCATTTTGTTCAAGATTTTTTCTTACCCTTAATAGAAATAATGATTTCCATTATGATATCATATTTCTGATACAATCTTGTAATCAATATTATTTTCTAATGTTGAGGCTATTTCTGTTTTAGTGTATAAACGATATCGTGTCATCTCAAGTAGAAATAATCATTTCCTTGGTTACATTATAGAACGTTTTATCTTCTTATCTCTCTATTTATTTTAACATGTCTGCTATTTTTGGTACGTGGTTTATTATCGGCGATTGTAAATAGTTCAGAAAGTCAGACTGCATATTTAATTTTCAATAAATCATTATTCAACAAAATGAAATTTAAGTCAAAAATCAATTTTAGTATTTTTTTTCCGTGAGAGGGTCTTTTTTATTATATATTTACTTCTTTATTTTTTATTTTAACTATTTCTTAATTTAATTCTTAAACTTTTATTACTATAATTAAAGTTATTATTTATTTTAGTTGTTTATTAATTTTCGATATTATTTTTTTCTTATCATTATTACACTAATTTATGTTTTTTTTTATTTATTTATTTACTTATTTACTTCTTTATTTACTTATTCATTCATTGATTTATTTATTTACTTATTCTTGTATTTATTCATTCGTTCATTTATTGATTTATTTTTTGCTTTATTTATTTATTTATTTATTTATTTATTTATTTATTTATTTATTTATTTATTTATTTATTTATTTATTTATTCATTCATTCATTTTCATTATTTCATTTATTTATTTATTTATTTATTAAAATTTATTTTCATCAAATCTTTGACTTTTATTTCTGACAGCTTCTGACCAATTAATAATTGCTTCTGATCTAAAAATGTAGCATATTAAGTTCCATTTCAGTGACAAAATCTGACACTAAATCACCTGAAGGGGAGGAGCCAAAAAGAAAGCTTCATTTCACTGTCTCAAATTTCTTCTTTTTTTTGCGTTATTGCATAAACAATTATAAGCAAAATGAAGTGTGCAAATACTTTATTGGTACGTGCTTCGAATGTTTCTCTTTTTTATTAATACTGTAAAACTGCAAAACTTTCTTTTTATGCAAATAATTGTTCTTTTTTCTGAATGCATTGCGACCTTATTCTATTTTCGATTTAAAGTGCAACACGATAATTTGTATTTCATGGACAATTTATGACACTTCAGAATTCGGAGTGGCAACAAAAGATGCTATATTAAGCATTCTGAAATTTCCTGTCTTTCCCGTTATTTCCTTGAATGAATGTTTAAATTAAATAAAGTAAGGCATGGGCTTTTATCGGAATTTGCTTTGAATTTATTCGCTTTTTATCAGGACTGCTCAATAATTTGTCTGTTTATTCGTTTAAGTCACCAGTCCACACGCACTTTGAACAATCTCAATAATGATGAAAACAGTAAACTGACAAAAGGGATATGTAACAACGCCATTAGATCGACAAATTTGTTAAAGTCGGTGCTAGAGGTCCAAAACGGTAAATTGCACTTTTCAGTACCGACCGTGAGCATGCTACAATTCAATTCAGTTTTTTTCCTTGTTCTACGGATTCCGTTCTACATAGCATATCTGGTTGAACTTTATTATCACTCAAAGAGATATCATGTTTGCATGTTTGCCACAATAAATATGACGTCATTCGTTGACAGTTCTAGAGTTGTAACATATGTTTTTAAATGTTATTACTCGTGACCATTATCACACATTGAAAACGTCTTCTATGATGATAAAAATAATTAATCGTTACGTAATAATGTTTAACTTGGATTAAAGTGGAAAGCTGTACATTTTCCATAAGTATTTCAAATATTGCTTTTCAAAATTGTTGATAAATGATTCAGTATAAAACCATTAACACTTAAATATGATGAATAATACCATTCTGCTCTAGAAAAATCTTTTATCTGCCATATGAATATATATAATATCGGATCATGTATCTCACAATTGCTAACAACATCCCTATACGAGTATATACTTTCGTGGTTTGTTGTTTTTTATGAAACTTGATACTGTCAACAAATCTATCATTTTTGTATTACAGACCATCAATTATAGACCACTTCACTTTAAGCCTTTGGTTGCATATTGTTGCAAATTTGAAGTTATTTCGTGTTTTAAAAGTTGTTAAGTTTACTTCCAAATTCGAATTAATCTGTAATAGCAATATCCATTTAAAATTTTATCATCGTTATCATGGAACTCCAGTCAGTTTCAAAAGCCCAAAAACATAAGATTTCTTACGTGTTTCATTTTAAACAGAAATGTAAAAGAAATTAAGAGATATACTAAGACGTAAATTTGAAATCGTATATTCTTGCTATTCTTAACACGATTTGAGTGAAAAGCTTTGCTACGTTATTTAATTTTGTGTCCCTTTTCACAATTAGAAATATTATTCGGGAAAAAACGGAGTGAGTGAATGTTCTGAACTTTTGCAAACATATTACTGGTCTAGACATACGTCAAATGGAACATAAATCTCGACAACATATGTCCAGTCCAAAACCTTTAACATTTTAATCCTAAGTTGCAATCAAAAATGTCAAATGACTGCAGCCACTTTAAATGGTAACATACTTCTCTAGTTGATAATGAGTCCATTTCAATTTAATCGGACACATTGCCATTTAAAGGCCCGTTGATGCCTCACATAAAATGCTTTTATTTATATTCCTCAAAAGGTGGTTATTTTTTGTGTCTTGTTAAAGTTTCCTAAAATATACTCAAATGCTAATTATTAAACCAATCTTTGCTCTGTTGCTTTTTGGAAATTAGTACTAGTTTAGTGATAAGTATTTTGTACGGAAGTCACAATACTAATTCTTTTACTTTTTTATGACAAATAATTTAATTTTCAGTGCGACTTTCCCCAGGCAAAATGAATCTAACATGCTCTAAAACCGTTATCTAAACCTTATAAAACTCATGTCTACCCTTTGCATAGAATGAAATATTTGTTCCCTTTCTGAGGCATGATGTGTCTTTTACCTTTACATTGATTTTCCTATTTATTTAATCTGTATCAAATGCACATAGGCAGGATAAAAACTGTCTATGCAGACACAACGAAACCTTCCCTGTTGGGAATACCTCTACACGAACTAACTCTACATTATACAATAATGTTTGATGAACCTCCAGTGTATAATGTTCTGACTGATAGTGATCATATATCAAACATCTAATAGAGTTATTTAACATCACCATTTTTTATTAATGTACACTGATGAAATCTAGTAAACTAATTGCATTATTATCGTACAATACTGTTCAATAATTGGTTTAAATGGAAGTCAATTGTGAATATCTGTTTTTTTATGTTTTTACGTAAACGGTGCTATACACTGTTGATCTTTATTATAATTAATTTGTCATTGCAATGAATATACCAATCTTTGAGAAAATGTATATCGTCAAACATATCTACATGTCCTTTTCAATTTCCAACTTTATAAACATGTACACATGTCCATTTTTCTTAGTATTTCCATGTTCAAAAACATGTTATTGCCAGAAAGTGTCCATATTAAAAAGAATCTGTCCACCGTTAGTAATTGATTTTTTTTTCTCGTCAGAAACATTTACATTTTATAAATATAACATTTATATTGATATTTAAGAACATGTACTTATTTCTTATTCATTTTCATGTTTACTTTTATCCCTTTTAGCTGAGGGCTTGCCTTGAATGGTTGAGCCAGCAGAACTGAAGTCGTTGTTTCTCCCTGCGTGCTAACTGGTTCAAATAACTGGTTTCAATGCATATCCTAGCTCAAGCAGGTGAAGTGGTTTCCTCTCCTGGCGTTGCTTAAAGTTTGTAACACCCGAGATTAGCCAAAATCGTGTTTCTTGTTTCGGCGCCATTCGACCTAAATTGCGTTGCTGCGGGAAATAACGAAATAAAAGACGGATTTTCTGATTAACTTATCTCGTGGTAGAATTATAAATGCAAGCATTCACCACATAAAATTGTGGTGACACTTTTGTGTCGGCTTTTGTTTTTTCGTCTACGGTAAGTATCTCCCCTTTCCCTAAAATTTTTATTTTCAATTTTACCCTCCCCCTGTCCCGTCCTTCTTGTTCCGTCCCCCCTTGACTTTTTGTAGGACTTTTAATTGATTTTGATTATATAATTTTCATGTTACCTTTTAGTTATCTATGATTATCTGTTTTATTACGACATCCCGATCGTTTTTTGTTGTTTTTTTCTTTTGTTTTCTAATGTTGTTTTTTGTTTTGCCCGTGTGATCTGTCTCGTTTGGTGCCCTGCTGGGCTCTTTGTCGTTCATTGAATGCCTCCCTTCCTTGTTTATCTTATTTTTCATATTTCATGTTAATTTTGAACTGTTAAAGCATGTCTTACCTTTACGAACTTACCAGAAAGATTGTACCATCCTTCGTATTGAATGTTCTGTTTTGTTTAAAATTAAGAAATTGTCTGTAATTTTTACCTCTTTACTTTTATGTACTTTTTACCACTTGTATTTACTTTTTAACGCTTTAATGTCGTTCGTCACAACAAGATTTATAATGAGATAGTTCAAACATGTTTATTCTTTTCTTTCCAGTGGCAACATTTTCCAATGCCCTTTTATTTACTTTCAAACACTTGAATGTAGTTTCTTACAATAAGAATGACAATGTGATAGTTTAAACATGTTTATTATTTTCTTTCTAGTGGCAACATTGTCAGATTTTAACCCTTTTATCTACCTTCAAACACTTTTTGTAATTTGTTTCTACAAGAATGAGATAGTTCAAACATGTTTATTCTTTTATTCCTTTCTTTCCGGAGGAAACATTGTCAATTCAGCGGTATCGATCATCTCTCTCACTGTTAGCACTTTTATTTTTAAATTGCTTAAAGGAAATGGATTATGCCCCAAAAATGCTCTTATTCTTACTCTTATTCTTAAAAGATTTGTAATTTTGGTGCACTTTTATAATATCTAAATTGCTCATCAACCAATTACTTGATCCATCGTTTTCATAATTATATTGCTGATACGTTTCAGTCACTGAACTTAAGATGCGACCAGATGTTTTCTAATAACTTGAGACTATGCAACTCTTAGCTCAAGCATGTAATGTTGTTTCCAGCCCTGATTTTGCTTTAGAAGTAACCGAAACTCATCTTTCCTCTTTCGGCGACACAGAACCCAAACTGTTTTTGTGCACCGTTAAAACCAACCAAATAAACAAACAAATTGGCCTATATATAAAATAATTAATTTATATATTCAAGACATGACCCTTTGTCTGCTTTTTTAGGATTAATAAGAAAACGTTGCCAATTTCTATTGCAATTTATCACAACAAACATGTGCATATTAAGAAGGTCTCTTTGGCCCAGTAGTTAAGGTTGCTTACTCTGAACAGCTTGCCCATCTTAGCTGTAGGTTCAAATCCCGCCATGAAATTTGGATTCTTTCATATTAGGAAACTAACAAGTAGTTGTACGGAAGATCAAGGGTTTTTCTCAGATCCCTCTTTGTGCCTCTATTAACACACAGAGTACATGTGACTTTTTGTCCTTGGTATTTCACCTTTCATAGTGTGGTTGTGACATAAAATACAACCAAAAAAAAACGTAAATGAAAAGACAACAAAACAATCATAGAAATTAAGATTTATTCAAAGTTAAACAAAATCATTAGTTAGCTTTTGTAAAAATATAAATATATATAATTTATTCAAGATGTATTTATCTTTCTTAACTAAAATATTATTCTTTGTTTCTTATTCATCAATTTTATGAGCATAAATGTTGCTCTTTGCCCAAAGTTTGCTATTTCTTCATGGAAAATTCAACTCATAGTATTTAAATCAATGCATTTCCAATATGTGCCATATAGTTAAAAGTATAAGTGTATTTTTCTGTCCCAAATTAAAAGAAATAATTGTTCTCATCTCTATTCTTTCCTTTTTCGAAAGTTGTCCGAAATTCAACTATAAAGACCTTTTTTTCCAAATTAACCTTTTATGTAGATATGTATATTAACGTACCTGTTTTTTGACGAAGATAAATTTTAAATATCAATGATTTATTAAAATATTTGTCGTTTTACACAGTAATATGTTCGTGAAAATTCGGCATATTTCGCCAATTTCCATGAACTATTGAAATCTTACGCTTTATGACCAAGGGAAAGCAAGTCAGACAGATATGGCATGTGAAAAATTTCAAATATGTAGTAATACTTAAACATTTTAATAATGAAGCCATTTAAACGGTGGATCACCATGAAATAAAACCCTGCATAAATTTATTATGCTTATTTTGTTTTGTTGTTCTACCATGAACATGTATGACACTGGTTATTGTTCCTTACAGTTTTAATAAATATTCTATTCAATATTCTAAAATATTTTTTACAGCGGTGCCAAATCATTCAACTTTATACGAATGTCTGATCTATGTTCCTTACAATTTTAATTAATATTCTATTCAATATTTTTTGCAGTAGTGTCAAATCATTTTCTTTATATCAGCCCCAGATATTTTTCCCTACATTTTTCAATTGATGTTCTAATTAATATATTTAAAGTAATGCCAAATCATTAACTTTACACATGTATCAATGTCTAATATGTGTTCCCTACAATTTCAATTAATATTCTATTCAATAATGTTTACAGCGGTGCCAAATTATCAAAATTATATCAATGTTCGATACGCTGTACATGTGAAAGACTGAATATTCTGTTCTGTTCTGTTATATTCCGATCAATATCCCATTAATCACCTTGTAATGATAAACATTATTATTATTTTCCTTATTTCCTCCATAACTGAAGAGCATTTACATTCTTCAGTCTTCTTTGAAGTTTTTTTTAAAGGAAATATTCAAATTAAAACTAATCTGATATCTCGGAAACATTTGAATTTAGGGAAACAACGTTTTAAACATATGCTTACACCTTTATTTATCATAATTATTATAAAAAAAATATTATAAACATGTTTTGATATTAATGATATAAATCTTAAGTTTGAAATTATCATATCTTTTGATGAAATACATAGATCAGCTATAGTTAGGTGTGAAAATTTGTATCAAAGATTAAAAAAATTAAAAAAAAAAAAACAAAGCATTCTTACATATGTTGTTCTTATTACAGCAGTTTCTAGTCTATTAAAATGACACATGAATGAAGAAGTTGTTAAAATATGAAAAAATGTCAAATGATGCCCTTTTTCAATAAAAAAGAAAAGAAACAAAATACTCTGAGAAAAAATGTCTCGGAGGCTAAGTTCACTGGAAAAAAAATCAGAAAGTTTCGCGAGGGAATATTTTCGCAAAAATAAATAATCGCTAACAATCTAATCTGTAACAACCTGAAAGAGGAACCATACGACTATTTAACCTCGTCGGGGGTTTTTTTGGCCTCGTGTTCATGCCTAATTTTACAGAACATATCTTTAAGTGAATTAACTTTCTCTTTATGCAGGAGTAAATTGAAAGGAAACATTTGTGATGTACAAATATCTGATGAACTAAAACTATTTGTACGTTTTTTTCCCTATCTTAAGCAAAATATATATTATATTTTGTTTTAAGTAACAATTGTTACAGGTCATTTATATATTTTGTGAAAAGTAGTGTAAAAACATAATAATATAATAAGTAGAAACAATTGTTGTCCTCACAGAATCAAAGTTAAAACATCATGAAGTATAAGTATCTTGTACGATTTGTTATCAAATGTAATAAAAAACAATAATTTCGTTTCAGAATATATAAAATAATAGAGAATATATTGCAAATTTAGAGATAAGTTAATAACATATTTAATGCCCCCTAGCACCGGCTCATGGTCCAACACGTCTTTTTTCTTCTGTATGTCGCTCAAAGGGTACTGATGATGACGTAAAACGTAATACATTAATTTTCATTAAAAATTGTTAAAGATTATTCTGTACAAAAGGGAAGGAACAAGGCTGTTATTAAAACTTCAAGAACACAAAACAATCATAAAAGGATACATGCTATGTTTTGACCATTAAAAAAGAAGCCAAAACGTCACAGGTACAGGCATTAAATAAGTGATCAAGTAATTATATTTACATGCTGTTTTTTATTGTATTTTTATTTATATCAAATATCTATAAATATGATATTTATTTTCACAAAATATACCATTCACAAAGTACGAAAGTACGAGCTGCATTGAGCACGAAACATGATAACAAAATTTGAAACGATACATGTATACTAAAGAGGGGGGAGAAATAGCCATCATACAATCAAGCTGATGTGAAGAAAGCTTTCACAAATAATACATTTGAGCCGTGTCACGACAAAACCAACATAGTGCATCCGCGCAGTCTGATCAGGATCCATGCTGTTCGCTTACAAACTCTATAGTAAGTAGAGAAACTGATAGCGAACAGCATGGATCCTGATCAGACTGCGCGGATGCGCAGGCTGGTCTGGATCCATGCTTGTCGCAAACCCATTATGTTGGTTTTGTCGTGACACGGCTCATTTGTCATTCATCACAAAATATCACAGACTGCTCCACTACATGTACACACATGTTGTCAGTTGTCATTTGTCAACTAAACATTGTTAAACTGAATTTTGTCAGCTGAACGTTGTCAGCTAAACGTTGTCAGCTGAATCTTGTCAAGTAAATGTTATAAACAGAATTTCGTGAGTTGTAAAACTGTTGTCATATTTGCTTGTACAGATTAGTTCACATTCTTTACATACAGAAAATTGTACTTTGTCAAAAATTGATGAGGAATTAAAACTTTTTATAACAAAATGCGGGTTCAAAAAGTTAGTTTATCATTTTTAATATAAATAACATGATGTTTTGATAATAATGTTTCGTAATTGCGATGAGAGAAAAATAGAATATTTTTAACAATTAACATGTGTTATTATCTTTCAGTATACTTCTTTTGTATCTATTTATATATATATATACATGTATATAAAAACCTTACAAACAATATATTAAACTTTTCTCCAAATGGTGTTGAATCACGTTGTGGGGACTCTAGCATTATTTCTCTCGCAACATGTTTTTCTGTTTCATACAGCAGTAATATTAATATTTCCAAAATATCATTTTATAATAATAATGTCTTTTACACTTGTCACAATTTGACTTCATAACGTCAACCCGAATCAGAAAAAGGTTCAAACTCTTTGCCACAAATATTGTTATTTCATTATGAAATCAAACAATTGTTATTTCATTATGCAGCCAAAGAAATGTTATTTCACGATGAATATATTAGGCCGTTCATGCACCCATTGTTCGTAACATTAAACAAGAAAATCACTTGAAAGGCAGTCTGCCATCCAGACAGGTAACTCTCACACACATACATGTATATCATTCCACTGTGTATAACAAAATATAGATACGTGTAGTTCATGTTATTAATACGACAACTTCAAATTCAGTCTAGTTTGTTTATATATGCTTTTAGTCCATGAACAATTAAACAAAGGCAAATTTGTTGTCGCGATAATGATTGTCAATCATACAAACAATCAGCAAACATACATTTATACAATTACATCTTCATCTCTGGTGATATCCCAGCTTCCGATGCAGTTTCTGTAAGAAAAATTAGGTATTTGTATGCTTTTGACTTCTACAGAAAAAAACTGGGCAATATACATTATAAAAATGACAAAGATGTTCTAAAGCCGGTGCTGAAGGGGTTCTCCGGTTGATAAAGGCACCGACAATAGCGTTTTTTTTTTTTTTTTTTTTATTTATTTTTTTTTTTTTTTGGTGCGTTAAACATGTCTGACAAATTTCACTAAATGTTTTCGCATTCCCTTTTAAGCGTGGTTTGCAGAATGATCTGTAAATACGATAAAATATGGGAAAAGGTGTGACTTACATGTAAATATTACCGTTAAAGCAATGGAAGCATCAATATTATATAACAAGTGTAGACACTCTTAAATTGAGTCTATTCACTAGAGATACTGTAAAAGTGCAACATGTCCTATGCCCCATAGCACCGACTTTAGCCGTATTTAATCATTAAAACTAACGTGCTGCACTCAATGATCAAGAACGACCAGAAAAAATTGTAACAAAACTTTTAACAATTGCCTTTGGCTTTGGACAAAAGTATATTAATTATAAGGCAGTGCCTAGTTACCCTTTGGCTTCTCCTCGGCTTCTGTCTCTGCTGATTGCTGATGTAATTCTTCAGTCTCGTCATTATTTGATTTGTCAGCCATGTCTGCTTTTGTTTCCTCCATATCATCTTGCTGAGCTTCGGACATTTGGTCTTCCCCGAGTTGTATTTCTTGTGGCTCTATACGTGGTGCAAGGTCTTCCAAAATAGCTTCAGCAAATATGTCACCTGAATAACATGATAGACAAAAGTCTTATATAAAGTCTAGCAAATTGAATGGTAAGATTTTCAACCATGTTTAATAGGTTCAGTTTAAATGTCATTAAAACATTAGATAAAACATTAGATTCTGACATTAAGTGTACAGTAAACGCCATTTATTACAATATTCAAGGGACAGGCGAATTTATATCGTTATATCCGGGTATCGTTAAATCCGAGAGGCAATAAATTTGAAACAACAGCATCGGTATAAGCGGTATATCGTTATAAACGATATCATTATAAGTAGAGTTAACTGTATTTTACATTCATTTTGAAACATCTGGCTAGTTAATGAGTATGTCATTTCATCATCATGTGAAATGAAATATGCAAATATGTATGTTTAACTGATATAACAAATACTTGCATCATGCAGCATTTAATTCATGCATAATCGTTATACTATCCATTAAAGCTGTAGTCATTGCAAAATCAGTTTTTTTTTTCCCATGGGATTTTTTCCATTTTCATTTTCCCATTCGAATCGCATGCAGTTTTCAATATTTAAGCGCTTATAGCGCTGGGGGATTTGTCAATACTCCCATTGGATTATTTGTATTAAAACCACGTGTAATGCATTCTATAGTTTCAAATTTGGATTTGCCAATTTACCATTAGATTATAAGTATTTAAATCGCTTGAAAGTGCTTATCAATGTATTATCAATTTATTTTGTTTATCTATATAGTATACATAATATTTGTTTTAAGAAAATCATCTAAAGCATTATAAGTTCGATCATTTTGATACACTTTTGATATACAAATACCTTTAAATGTGTCACTATTTACAATTTTACAATAGTTTGTTAAAGAGAGAGAGTGTCATTTGTATGTAGCAGAAACAACTATTATAATTATGTATCATTACTTCTAGTCAAAGTGCTGACAATGTTCACGTAATGTACCACTTTACGATACTTTGTTACTTGTACCACTTGTTTCAATTAACAGAAAGATTACATTACTCGGATATGTTCGCAATTCCGAAATGTCAAAGCCATTACGGGAGTATCAGAATAACGTTATAAAATGATTACAGAGGAAATGATCGACACGACTTCTAGAGTCAGCAATTTTAGATGTGGGTACGGGTTAACAAATGATAGTTGACATGTTATATTCCGAACCGATGTTATCATCAAAACGTGAACATTTGATCAGGATGGATTCGATGTTGTTATATTTTTCTGGTCCTTTGGGATCATTGAGTCAAGCACTTTTAAGTGCGGAGAATTGAGTTCCGCTCAAGCCGGTGCCAGGGAGCGTGAGGGATGCTGCATATTTTCATTATCCCTCATGTACAGACTAAATGAAAGTGAGTCTGCAATTTTCATGAAATTTTGCTTTTTTCCAATGTTTCCAAGTGATTACTTTTTCAGACTTTTGTAAGTAACTTGAACTGAAAATCCTTGTTTGCAATATTTATGAATGTATAATTGTTTTAATTGCTTATAAGGGATCTCTCCTTTCGGTCAAGTTTTTTTTTTGTTCACAGCAGTAGCTGAGTCTATGTTCGCAATAGCGGACTGTAAGTGCTTTGTGGCAGCTGTAAAAAGTTGTCCGGTCTCCTCTGTTCAAAAACAGCCGTTAATGCACGGCTAAAATTGTAAAGGGGTGATCCCATGAAAGCAATGCAAACAGCAAAAATTACATGAAAATTACAAACTTGGTTTGACTGAGTCTGTTCATGAGGGATTATTGATTCTCACTCCCCCCCCCCCCCCTACCAACGGCTTAAATGATATATTTTTTCCAGCACGTAATGTGCTTATATTACCAAGCATAATTGCTTTCTTTACATTATATGCACCTAAGTGAAAACTTCACAGCAGTATTGTTTATACAGCGGTGATGATTTTCCAATGAACATTATTGTATATGTACAGTATTATAATAGTCAATTATACATCGAGGATGATTAGCCAATGAAAATAATTGTTACAAATATGCAGTATTACAGTATATTAGTCACTTATTCATCGATGATGATAAGCCAATGAAAACTGTTGTCACAAATGAATGCCATATTATAATAGTCAATTTATACATCAAAGATGTTTAACCAATGAAACAATTAGCCATTTCTAGTCACAAATGTGTGCAGTGTAAGTCAATTATACATCAAGGATGATTAGCCAATGAGCATTATTGTTACAAATACGGAGTATTACGTATAATAGTCAATTATACATCGATGATGATTAGCCAATGATTTTTTTTCACAATTATGTGCAGTATTATGATTCAATTATACATCGATGATGATTAGCCAATGAACAGTGTTGTTATAAATGTGCAGTATTATAATAGGTTAATTGCATGACAAGACTTCATAAGTATAGACATACCTAAAATTGATTTTACTTGTTCTTCGTCATTTGGATCGTTATCACGTGATACATAATCGACAATATTGCTCAGAATTTCTTCTGCTTCCGGATCGCCTGTAGAGTGGAAATATGCGTGTATAAAAATATGTACCCTTCGAGTCTAAACATACAAACATATTAGATTTATTAAAGAAAAAATGCTTTTAAAATGGCATTTATATATTATAAAATGTTTGAAGAATATCTATAACTTTTAAAGAGTACAATTAATTTTTTCTGTTGTTGGATCCTTTCACAAAATTACATATGCTTTTTACGAAAATCTGGAGATTGGCTACGGCAACTTTGTTTAGAGATGCCTATTGTTTATTCAGTACAAGTACAATATGCATACAGTCAATAGTACAATATGTGTTTAAAAAGGAAGCATATAAGTCCTACGAGTGATATATTACTTAAAGGAGAACACATATATGAAATCATCATAAATATGACAAATATAGATTTTGTTTTCACATAGCAATTATAACCTCCCCTGGTCGTCCTTTTTTGGGGGGTCGAAATGACTATAATATGCTAAAGATTAATATCATCTTCATGAAAACTTATAAAAATTGTTTACATATTGGTGTTATAATAATATTTTGCTGCATACGTATACCATATTTTGACAAATCAGCTGTTTACATTGATTTGTGTAATATTCATATAGAATATTGACCTCCAAAATGGCCGCCACTTTAAGCAAGGAAGGTAAATTTTGGAGAAATCGGGAAATCTGTTTGTATGAATTAGAATAGATACCTCTTAGGAACAAAAGCCAAAAAACGGCAAAATTTAAACGTTGTAGGCTGGGTTTCATTGACCCTGTTCATAGACGGTACTTGTAATTGTAAGTTACCGTCCCCCATAGCACCGGCTTATGCAGAATCAAACTTGGTTGTGTTTTATTTTTTAACAATCAGAAAATGATGCTAATATTTCATTTTAATTGTCGTTTGCTATGTTTTAATCAGGATATTTTAGAAGTGTTTTACGTCTATAAACAAAGCTATGGTACTGGTACGTTGTAATATAGATATCAATATATTTGTATATATATTTACCGTTAACAATAGCGTTTGTAAGCCACGTATCTATTACGCTGTTAATCATATCATCAAGTGTCACGGGTTTGTTCAGCATGTAATTAAGATAGTCATCCATATTGTCCGGCTGTTGTATTTTACCCCCTTGGTTCTGACCATATCCGTATAATGGGTAAACATCCATTGGTCCCTGAAGCAAAATGCAAAGGTCGTGCATGAATTGTTACAATGTAACAAACGATGCGTTGATACAAAAAGAAACAACAAATTGTGACCAGAATAAATTTAGATATACACCAAGTATATCCAGATGATACATTTTTAGTTATTTTTCTTTTCTTTTTTAACAATATTTGAAATATTTAAGGAAATTGCACCAATTATAATCTAATTTATTTATTATATAATTTACATAATCGAACATAGGAAATAAGGTTAAAATGTCTACATTATAAAACTATAGTCCGATCATAATAAAAAAGGGGCGTGACAACAAATATTAACAAATGTAAGACAATTAAAACGCACCTGTAAGTTACCGTACATTGGGAAAGATGGTCTGGCAGCGCCGGCAAGACCTTGCTCATATAATTCTTCCATTTGCTGTAAATGCGTAAAAAACATTGATTCATTAACATCACCAAAAAAGAACAATTTCAAGCAATTTCATATCGCCATTCTCACCAGTATGCGTTCAAAGCAAAGATTCATAAAAAAGGGATAATGCTTTTATTAATTTGCTGGACATAATGGGAAAAACAAATAACACTAACAGGAACCAATATTCTTGCATAGCAGACTGGCATTTCCGTGAGTTTTACCCATGCCGGAAATTTCATCTGGCATGGGGGGTGCCAGATGAGTCGCGTGCCAAACAACAACGTCATTTTAGCGCACATTATGGAGGAACCGCGTTAAAATGACGTCGTTTTAGAAGGGAAATATGTGCTAAGGATGACGTCATTTCGCCGTTGTTATTTGAGTTGTAAGTTCATACGCTATTGTAAGAAAATAGTTACGGATGAAATGACTTTAATTTCCATGAACATATATCATATTGAGGTTAACCATTTTAAATATGAAATAATATGGCAGAATATGCAAGAAAAAATATCTAACATATGTTTGCGGTTCGGATCGGAATATCCGTCCCTCGGGAACCCGCCCATGGGCGGTAACTCGGCAAGCCTCGTTACCGCCCAATGGGCGGGTCCCCTCGGGACGGATATTCCGGTCCGAACCGCAACATATGACAGATATTATTAGTAATGTAATTATCCTACTTCTACAATAATATTTTGAATCTTAATGCTGTTATAGAATTCTTATATGTGTATAAATTATAACCCTACAGCGCATGTACATTAAATTGTTAGTAACGGACAAGGTAACTGTAGGTGATATTTTTAAATAAAACAACTTAATTTACATGTACTTCATGTAGTTGCTCCAAGGTCAGTTTGGCATGTTATTGCGCGTGAATATATTGCTTTGTAATCAAACAATTTAGTAGGAGTAAAAAGCAAGTAAAATATATGCAAGGAAAAGACGTACGTTGTTGTTTTGGGCTTGTTCAAGCTTGTATAGTTCGTCCATGACAGCTTTCTCGTATTGTTCGGCTTCTTCTGACGTAATCTAAAACGTCAACAAATAATTTTTTCAAATTGTGAACACCTTTAAACAATTAACATAAATTAACATAAGTTAGCACAATAAACATAAATCGTGACGCGCGCAATCTAATGTATAATACAGATGAAGCCCTGGTCCAATCGAATAGTTTCTAATCAAATATCTCTGGAAATTTTTAAAATTCTAATTAACTAGTATCAGTTTAAAGAATTCATATATACACTATATATATATACAGTTTACAATGTATACAAAGCATTACAAGATTTTCTGTTAAAAAAGAAATTAAAATGGAAACAATGTCTTAAAAAATCCTCATTTTAAAAAGAGGCCAAAGTCGTATAATTCTTAATTATAATTTCGGGAACATTGTATACAAAGAATAGTAAAGAATTTGTATCAATTTTGTCATTTTTAGGCACAATTTAATTTGAAGTCAACAATAAATTTAAATAACAGGTCATAATTTTCAATAGTCTGAAAACATAAAATTTTCATTTTTTACATAAAGCGTTGACTTTTCTTATATCGTAGCATATCAAACCGACTTGTTTTGTAACATTATTTAACAAAAGTTAAGGTCATTTGTAGTGATTTTTCTTATATCGTAGCATACCAAACCGACTTGTTTTGTAACATTATTAAACAAATGTCAGGGTCCTTTGCGGTGACTTTTCTTATCAATATGAAGTTCCAGATACAATTTTTAGAATCTTTCAAAACGTCATGTTTTAAATTTGTTTACGCTTCTGATAATATCATCGAAATCTTTCTTTAAATAATCTTTCACGCACCTGTTCGTGAGAACTTTTGAGTCTCTTTAAATTTCATTAAAATAATTGTTTACAAAGAATTACATATATTTACGTGGCAATAAAGACACGTTCTCGTTATTTTACGACAATTAACGAGGAAAAACAAATTACGAAATTGCAAATGTGACAAGGCAATTAGAGATATTAATAACATTTCACAGATGAATTCAAAAGTATCATTATTTTGTACAACATATAAGAATGATTGGAAATGTCATAGAAATATTGAAAGGATAAAATTATATATGCTTTCATTCCGTGACAGATTCATATTATGATACCGAGAAAATTTGTCCCTATGACGTCATCATTCGTTTTCACAAATATCAAATATCTGCCCGCAATTAATTCATTTTGTAATTATGACTGCAATATTTGGAATGGACATGCGAAAGCGAATAAATTTTTAATGGCAAAGATAAAAAAAATATATATTTGATTATATGATATTAGATGAAACAACAAATGCCGAATCTGGTAAGCAATATTTTTTTGCAATTTAACCTAGTTACAAAATGTCATTACATTGTTTAGAGTCGTTCGTTCAAATGACACCATCATCTTTCCAAATGACGTCATCAGCGTTTGTTGTAAACATTAATTAAATCACCTGTAAATTATATTATAGTCTGATTTTATTGACCTGTCAATTATGCATACATTATAGAACTCATTTAAATATTCGATCCCACTTCGGTTTGGTCCGTGTAGTTTACGAGAATTAATGTGGAGTATATTTGTCATGGATTGAAAGTCACGCCAGCTTAATGTGAAGGTTTTCGTTAATTCACAATAGTACAGTCGGTTAAGAGAATGCCTGATAATTTACAGGTCTGTGGTTCGATCCTTGCTGTTGCCATTGTTTTAGTACTCTTTCTTTATTTTTGCCGTATATTTTAATGGAACAGTTTGTAGTGTGTTTTACAGCATTGGAAATACATTTATTGATTTAAATCCGTTTTAATTTTAAACATGAATTCTTAAAACATGTTATTTAAAAAGAATATAGATATAACAAAATTAAGTAAAACATAATAAAACAAAACGAACAACATAAAATAATCATATATAGCTCCAATATTGTTGAAAGTATTAATAAGAAAATAAAAACATAGACCTACGCGGTCTCGAACTTAAAACACGCGTGGCACATAGAGTATAAAGCTCGTGCTTTACCCTATTGCGCTATAACGCTGAGAACACTTTGTTGAGAGATACAAATTAAATTAAATTCCATCGTACAGCGTACATCTCACGGAACTTACCGAAAATCTACCGAAGATTAATATACTGTGTGCATCGACCGTGTAATCAGTATGTAATTGACAGGTTAATAAAACCAAACAATACTCTCTAGTAAAATAGATTATAAACAAAACTATCACCTCGCAACGTGTGTTCTTTCACAAAGAGATTTTTATTTCTGTTTCAGAAAATAGTGTATATTTTATCAATATGTTGAATAAGTACTTTTTTCAATAATAGCACGTTATATATATAGCTAGAGATAAGAAGATCCCCGAGAACTTCAATAATGGGCGTTACTCGTTTAAATCAAGACAGATATGTTTTTGTACTGTAAAAGTAATAAAAATATATGGTCTAACACTGTCACGGAATACTTAGATACCATAAATACAATGGCTATCACTGCGTGACCAAATGACGTCATCGTCCATTGTTGTAAATATTAATAAGGTTAGCCGTAAATATCGGTTTCTTTGAAGGACATAATTAGTCGAGTTATAGTATCCGCTCGCAAATATAAAGTTATAGTGGACGTCATTGGATTTCAAATTAATATCTCTTATAATTGATAAGATGATTCTATATATGGAAAAACGCGTAGGAAGACTCTCCGGGGAAAAAAAGAGTTTACTGCTATCACGAAACACAGCTAATGAACGGACAGTGCGATGGAAAGAAATTATATTGCTGAATAAATAAAAATGTTGCTTTTTGTGTGTCTTCAAAAGAAAATGAAACACTGCGAACGATTGATAATAAATACATAAGTGCGGGTAGATCAACTGCTTAAGTTGATGCTATTCCGTCCGTCCGATAAATTCAAGATGGCGTCAAAGATGGCCGCCAAAAATATATTAATAATTACTATTTTCTATCAGTTAATGACATTTTGGCAGCTAATACTGTTTTACGCGGACGAGTAACTAAAATCTGATCTGAATCAGCTGTAGTATCATATATCTATTAAATTAATCGGGGATGCTGCAAATAATCCTTTACGCATGGTCATTTTGTCGTTTGGTGTTTCATATAAACCAGTATTGATTTTTACGCCTGTTGAATGATATGAGTGTATGTTTTCATTGCATGTACATGTATATAACACTGAAACGGTCGCTCATATTAGTATGATCAACAAAGAATGTCACGTGACGCTCGTTTAAAACTTAAACAAACGGTTATATGACTATGATCAACAGGGCAAACTTCCCGCAGCGGTTACTTACCCTGATCAGCACAGTTAAAGTAACAAAGCGTAACGTAACCGCTGTGAGGAGTTTGCAAAAAGGGAGTTTGTACAACTAAAACAAACGCATATTAGACTATGATCAACAAAATGTATGACGCTCACATAGAACTGAAACATACGTACAGCAAATATCTGAAGCTCGCAAAATACTGACACGAGCGCTCATATGACTTTAGTAAAATATATACATTTAAAACGGCGAAATACTGGTGCGTTCGAATTTTACGAACTTTTGTTAAATATTTTAGCCAGTAAGTACCGTATAATGCTTATACGTATGTAACTAAATCACGTATTTACCTCAGATGAAACCACAAGTTCATTTAGAAGACTTTGGAATTCCTGGGACTCTCCTGTTTTAAACAGATATTCTGCAACAACTCGTGGTGTGAATTCAATAGTCTCTTTAATTTTGTTGAGTCCCTGAAAATAGAAAAAAATAAATCTTTAGAATCTAGATCTATCATTATGTAAACATGAATACTTAAATTGATTCCACAGACTTACATCACAATAGATACACTGGTATTTGCCAGTTTACTGTTTAACACGTGTCATTTCCGACAAGGATTAACTTGTATATTCCAGTACTGTCCAAGAACCGGCTCAATCACACCGAGCCTGCAAGATTTACAATTTGGTGTTTTTGGCGTCTTTTGTCTATTTTACTTAAATTTACATAACATGAAATGTTGGTGTCGTGATGATATTTTTGTCGTCATGATATTGGTGACGTCATGATAGACAATCGGTCATGAGCAGATTATTTTAGAAAATTTAATGTTTTTTTTCCTTCATAATTCATGTAGATATACACACAATTTAAAAATACAATTTCATGACAAAACAACTTAAACACTTTACACGCATTTTGCAGTACATGGCTTATTTTTATCACACACCCGTGCCGGCACGATTTTGCGTTACCGTAAAAATGGTAATGCACGGCCGTGCATATATTTTGACGTAACATCATTAGCGTTTTACAAACATAGCGTAAAGACGTGCTCAATGTTAGCGTTATGCTATAGGCACGTCAATGAAAAATTACTCATTGGTCTTTATTTTGGGTATGTGATATATTGAATATTAAATTCGAGTAAGTATTGAACTTACACTCATTCAATATCCTCTATAATAGTATGTTGCTGTTGAGACCAGGATACAATAATGATGTGAAAATACAGATAAACGTAACTTAATAATATCATATCGTATGATTTATATATAGCTCTAACACTTAACTTGATTCATATAGCCTATACAGATTTTGTTTCGCATCCTCTAATGTTAAAATCAATTACGGGTCTGACAAGGTTCCACCTTTAGCAACCGGTTCATGTAAAGTTCAACGTAAAGCTACACTAATGAATGTGTCAGATACATAAAAGCACCGTGTATTATACCAGATCATTTCATTTCCGGTAGATATTGTCGTCTGTCAGATGGCTATTAAAAGATAACATAGTAGCCGTGTACGGCTGCATTAAGATGACTGTCTTTTTGTGTCTTTTTCATGAGGTGTTCATAACAGAATTGCTATATTTCTTAAAGAAAATTGATTTGCTGTCTTAACATCTCCAACAGACTTGTGTCCTTGTGGTTCACGTTTGTCGATTTGTTTCTATGTTTGTTTGTTTTCCGTTGTTTTTTATGTCTTTTTTTTCTTTTTTGTTTTGTTTCTTTCTATTTGTTTATCTTTTATTTTGATTGTATCTAGATTCTATGTTGTTTTGTTTTTTTTTATTCATATTTTTATTATTCATATTATTTATTTATTTATTTATTTATTTATTTTTGTTTCTTGTTTCACTGTATTTATTTTTGTTCAAAGGAATTTACATTTTACTTGCATTATGAACATATTTGCAAGTACCTGCTTGTAATTAAAAATGTCAAGTTGTTCCTGCATAATGATTATTTATGCAAAATGTGGACTGCATTGTGAATAAGTTCATGCAAAGTTTTACCTACATCGTGATATTGAATATTTATAAATTTCTAAAACTATCTATATATTAATCGTCAGTTTGAAATTTTTGAAGATCATTTATTTCCTTATCTGGGGGCATACCGAGTAAAGTGTGACCTAAGAAAGTATCGAGTAAATATTAACAATATAATAACTATTAAAGGCACATTTTGCTTTAGTTTCTTAATCTTCCAATGGCAAGCATGAGGTTTTTAGAGATTCAATAATTGTTTCAGAGCATGTTATCTTTATTTATTCGTTACAGAAGTAGAAAAATGTCAACAAAGTAGTTTTTTGACTTTCATACATAATTCTAAACTAATTGCTGAAAAAGTAACAGAAGCAAAAGAAAATTCAGGTAATTCGCCAATGAGTAACTTTTTGGACACTATTACAGGACACCAACATTATAAAAAAAAGCTTTCGAGAAATAATAATATAAGTATTTCATAATGGGCCTTTAACATTTCATTACACATTAAGTTCAAGTGAAAGATGAATTACCTCTTCAGGAACAAGTTGATCTTTAGCACTATCATCTATATCTTGTTGATCGTCACCGTTATTTGTGATCTCTTTATGAATACCCTCCGAGGGAACGTCAACCGAGGCTTTAAATGACGTCAGAGGTTTAACATCCGGTGAAGGTCGATCGGAGTTAAGTTCTTCCTTGATGTCTGATAAAAGTTTGTTTGTTTCAGGTTCTGAAACTAAAATTAACAAAGGAACATAATGTTAAAATTTGAAACAAAAGACCAACGAACACATCCCCTAACAAAGGGCCACAAGGAAGGAGGAAGACAGGACGCGAAACAGGACAGGGCACAAGAGCAAAAGAAAAGCTTTTATACAAGTTGTTCATCATGGACCTATTGATTGTGATATAATGATGATGATGGTGAATTATGATATATTTATGTTTATTATAGCATAAAATCGGCTATTTTTCCCTTTTTTGCCCATGTTATAACGGGGCCAAAACCATGCATTAACATAGTCACGCGCTCTTGTTATAGCCCGGTTTTACCTATGCGCAATACATACAGGGCCCAGTAAACAAACAAAAAGTGACGATTTGGCCTGTTTGCCAGTCATGCGCTCTTGTTATATTGGAATTATTAATTCGAGGGCCTCAGTCGCATAACGGCGAGCAGCATTCAAGTAATTATGCCGGCAATACGGCGTATACACATCGCAGCTTATCTTGGTTGTCGCCCTTTCTTAGAAACGGACAGTTGTCAATGTAAACAAATAGAATCTGTCATTCAGTTTAATCCCCCGATTAACTTACAAAAATGGAAAGCACAAAATGAATATAAGAAAACGTTGTTTTATTGACGTTTATATTGATAAATGTTCTGTATGTTTCTTTGAGAGAATAATGTTTTATGCCTGATTTTTTTTTAAACTTGCGTGCTTAAAAAAAAACGGTTCTGAAATTGAAAAAGATGTCACTGATCTTTTTTTTACCGCCAATCTGTAACCATTCTAGGAATTTCTGAGGCGCCTGTTTTTTCTTGGGTAGAGTAATGTTATGTTTTTCTTAAGTTAATATATCTCCAAAGTTAAACTTTGTTAAATCAATTAAAATTCGAAATTTCGTTCGGTTCTCAAGTTGTTGGCCCCGGAAAAAATAAAACGCATACGTAAAACATGTAGAGTTGGATAAATACCGTTCAAGCACAAGGATTTTATGTTTGTGTTTAGTATATAATATACATCATGAATCTGTTTTAAAATTTTATGCTATAATAGCGTCAACGCACGTTTATTTCGTGTTATAAAGTCTGCAGAGTCCCTCGGAACTGTTGGAGCCCTCGCCCTACCGGGCTCGGGCACCAACCGTTCCTCGGGACTCTGCAGACGTTATAACACGGAAAACGTGCGTTAACCCTATACTGTCACGTAGATATTTTTCTTTTAATTGAATTACATTTTTTTTTCTATAAAGTCAAATAAATAATTCCCTTATTGCACATTCTTTCAATGAATTGTTGAAATAGATAGGTAAAAAATATAAGCAAATAGTTACCTTTCTCTTCTGCCTGTTCATGTTTACTTTCAGCACCATTAACGTTCGAATACGAGAAGGATTTTGCCTTTGAATATTCAATACCATTAGAACCTGGAAATGAATACAAATTTGAAGCTATAATAAACAAAAAATGGCAACCGACACAAATGTTCATATATGGAAGAAAAGCAAACAAATCAATATTTGAAATGTAAAGACCTTGACCTTTGAACTAGTGGCCGTAATATGACCTTGACCTTTGACCTAGTGAAACCAATATTAATAGGGGCCATTTACTAGTTATGACCAATTAGTATGTGAATATGAAGACTTTTTGATAAATAGTTTTTTTAAGATAATCAGCGGAAATAATGTGGTCTACAATAAGAGCAGCACCTTTTCTACATTTTCTGTATGACAATAATCTATCATTTGTCAAATGTACTCAGTTTCATAACGACTTAAGTAATAAAAAAATAAAACAAGGATTATTGATCGTTACCCTGGCACAAGGTTTTTCGAAATACAAGAAAGTAACTTCAATTTGTCAATGACAAACTGTTTTTTGTTGCTTTTTTCTATGATGTTGTTTGGTTCATGTTCTTGTTTTGTTTTGTTTAATATGCTGTTATAAGTGTTGTTCTCTTGTTGTTATTGTTGTTGATCGTTTTGTTGTTGCTGCTGCTGCTGTTGTTGTTGTTGTTGTTGTTGTTGTTGTTGTTTGTTGTTGTTGTTATTGTGTGGAGAGGGAGGGCTTGCTGCTGTTCTTGTTGTTCTTGTTGTTATTTGCTTTGTTTTTTGTTGTTTGTTTTTTTTTGTTTTTTTTTTTTTTTTTTTTTTTTTTTTTTTTTTTTTTTTTTTTTTTGGGAGAGGGGGTGTCGTTCTTGCTTTTTTCTTCTGTATGAATCTTGTTGCTTTTTTTTATGATATAATACAAATCAGTGGCTGGTTTTGGTCATAAACATTGTATAGTTGGCGTCGCTAAAGTATGAAAGTCGCGGCATTATGTCACCCGATACATTTAGCCTTCTCCTTAAATTCCGTCACAGGACAAAAATAGATAAAATAAATCATCCCTTATATAAAGCCTTTCGTGATAATTCTATGCTATCATTTATGGTGTAATTTCCCTGTTGATAGAGACTTTTGACTTTTATTTGAGAGCTTTTTCAAAAAATCTCTTCCAAACAATGGTCAAATAATGTTATGACGTCATAGAAAGATATAATTTATTATCGTCCATTATCTCACACGGTTTTGTAACCATAGCGACCAATAAGGTTACGTCCAAGAGGTTTCTGATTTTTTTATCTAAATATGGATGCGTCCAATTTGTTGTCTGAATCTTTTATATATACCGTGCTTCTCTTAATAAGCGTCTATATTACCGTTATTCAACAAGCGTTTGGTGAATTTGCAGACCATTGCGTTATAAAGGCAAACTTCATAACTTCATAGATAAATGTGCAGTGAATACAACATTTTTTCTGCAGACGTTAATTTCTTTACAAAATAAGCATGCTATGTGTAGGTCCATAAAAGAGAGTTGACATCAATGGAAAAAATGGCAACAAATCAAATATAAATGAGTTTCACGTCACTTCTCAATTGTCGCAATTACTGTTTTTCTAGATTAACGATTTTGTTACACTGTTATTTTCATTTCTGTTAAATGTCAATAATTTGACCAAGCATTAACTCCCACTACTTTGCGAAGGCAATGACGTCAATTCAAAACCTGGCTCTCAATTATTCATTATCAATTATTCACTATGAACAATAATTTAATACTTGAACATGTTGCAATTAATCAAATATTAAACTTTTTTGTTGTTGTTTTTTCCTCAATCCAAACAACGCTTTCACATCGAATAAATCAATCCCGTCAACTTTTAGAACCGCTGCCATATAAAAGTAAATTTATAATGGTAAAATAAATTTAACTACAACTTTTAAATACCAATGTATTGTATTGAATAATAAGATAGATAGAGTAATAAATAAGAACATATTTGGCTCGTTTACTTAAGAGAACAGCTTGTTTGTGGCAGGGATATCTGGAACCTTCCTTCACCTTAGGTAAAACACCACTAAATTTCGGGTTTGAAAATAACCATTTAAAACGAAACGACATCACATATATCTTAACGGAATTGTATGTTACTCTTTTTATAAATGCCGTAAGACCGAAGCGTAAATGAAGGATTCATAAGTGACATTAGAGGCACATTTTGTATTTATTTCAACAACGCCTACAAAGAAACACATCTTTTACCTGAGCACCACATACATGTATGTTTAATCATCCAATGCGAGTTATTTCTGAACCCGGAATCCTCGCTTAAATAATGCGTCTAGAGGATAAGATAGTGTTCCTGACGCATTTAAATTATTCTGAGTTCTACACAAACGGAAGGAAGAGGTAACTTTGAAATAGGATGAAAGAGATTAGAGATAGGGTTTCCATACCTGTATTCTGGACACCTGCGAGTGATTCTAAGGCTTGTTCCTGGTCCTTCAATTGAGCCTTGAGGGCGGCTTTGATGTCATCTGAAAAAAAAGAAAAATATATATACATTTGTATATTGTCTACAGTTTATATAGTCTATATTTCTTAATACAAAACGTATGACGACACTAATACAATAAATAAAATTGCTTATCGAAATATTTGTATGAACTTATTAATGAACATGTTTATTTTAATATTTATGTTTGTTTGTTTGTTTGTTGGTTGGTTTTGTCATGGTCTGGCTTTTTTCATTTAATGGATTTAACATCATCCGGACAAAACCTTTTCATTAACCAGGAAATCATTCACTTCACTACCGTGAAAAGTCGGTAAACTTCGGAAATTGCCGAAACTGATTAAGATCAAATTCATTGTAAGTTACAATGTAATTTATGTGTTTGACAATAGGATACATTATTTCAGATGAAATGTAACACATTTACTTTAGTAAATCGCTAAAACACTAAATTGGCTGCGCCGTTATTAACAAATTTAATTTTGTATATGCTTATTTATTAACACTAACCTATTCTTAAAGTAAGACAATCTGTCGACTTTTGAAACATGTGACAAAACTGGCAAATAATTTAACAAGAACAAGTGCTTCATGGACATTTTCCATTGCAATGTTAGCCAAAAGTACAATGTATATTGTATTCAATCAAAATAAAAACTGCTTCAACAAATATAAAGTCTGGCCTTTTGTTCACGTGAAATATACTATGTTAATAAAATGCCTTGAGTTAAATACATTCACGTAGGCGTCATTTTTCAGCTTGAATAGCGTCAAACTATCCGATATAACTAGATTGGTGCCTGTTATATAGAAATACTGGAGATAGCCCTGCCAGACGCTCTTCCGCTTACAATCTAATTCAACTCTTCCAGCAAGGCGCAAATCGAACATTCATCAAAATGCTGTGACGTGACATTTAACTATCGGAATATTAAAGGAGATTGTAAAAAAGGCGGTGCGTGGGTGTATGGATTGATTATTCCGCAGTGGCGAAAATGCTGAGATATCAACTAGTACTGAATATTACTTGATGAATTTAGAGGTTGATTTTAGATCATATTAGACAATTTCTAGGTTAAAAAGATGTTTAAACCTGTAATGTAAACACTGTAAATTCTCATCAGTAAAACACACTGATTTCAAGGCAGATTTATATAATTATTACAAATGTACATTACTGCATGTTTTAGCAATTTAGCGCTATATACCGCTATGAGCTCTTCTCTTTGTTAAAAGCTAAAGAGTTACTTAAGCCGGTGCTAAGGGCCCTAAAAGAGTGTTCCCATTAAAGTATGTCAGCATTGAACAGGCTCAATCGCAGTTAGCCTGTAAAATTTTCAGTTTTGCCTTATTTACGTCAATCATTTTTTACAATTTTAGTATTGGTTGAAAATACGTGAAAGCATTTACTCGGGACCTCAGTGTAATGGTATGTTTGAACGAGCGAATTGTAATTAAAACTCCATCGATCAAATGAAGAATAAAGTCGATAACCATTAAGAATACTATTAATTTTATGTAAATATTTGCAAACGTAGTTTCAATTTAAGTGATTTTCAATTAGATGACATTTGTGATGATGTATGACATTAAAGATCAACCAAACAGAGAAAGAGAGAGAGTGAGAGTAAAATGTTCATGGAATGAAACCCAAATCGAGGATTTCTGACAATCAAGGTTTGAATGCTAGATAGTTCTTAGTCGTATGTTATACAGAACTCAAATTCAGATTTCATTAAGTCGTAACTTTTTCTCCATAAATGATAAAAACATTTTATCGATTGGTTAAAAAAGCGTAGGTGAGTGTTACTGTAACTTTTAATGAAGATTTTTCCTGTCCATTAATATTGTATAATCAGGCGGAAACTAAGGGCGATACCAGCCTATTTTAGTATCATTTTAATACATCAAAACCAAAGGTAACTAATGATAAATGTCGTTCTAATTCCCTAAAGGATTAATTGTAAATGTCGCCAGATAGAATCCAACAAACATTGTCGCAGGCCGCCTTTGATCCAATAATCTACCGTGTTTCCTACACTAGATGTTAACAAGAACTCGTGGTTTAATTGAATGGTTGTAAGCATCCGATTGACATTGATTAGGATAGAATAGTTCTCCGGGGGCAAGCATTCACAGACATTGATCAAGATAGAAAAAGTGATTACCAAGTAATAAGCCACCGGGTACTCATAGCATGACGTTTGCGAGATTTGAATGAATGTTCCAATCTTACAGTGAAAAGGTGGAATGTGTATCGTCAGGACATTGGGAATAGCTCGGTTATTTCGATTCAGTAATAACAAGATGGTAATGATATCATATTCATGTATACATGCTCTTTCTTTAAGCTGATCACGATATTCTCTTCTAGCCCGATAACATAGATTGATGGGCAGGTAGAAACGTTAACTTTTCTGGGTCATGTAGGGGATGCGTTCATTGAATACCACCCTTCCTAACTGATATTGTTTTTCATATTTTAATATGAACACTTGTATCTAATAAACCAATGAATTACGCAATTAATAAACTATATGTACATGAGGAATTAATTAACCCTTATTGAATATGATCCTAATCATAATGAGCGCTTTTGGGCGCCGCCATATTGGTAGCATAAAAATAATGACGTCACAGTGGAAAGCACGTGAAAACAAAAGTACAATGTATCACGAAAACTGTCGAATGAAAGCGAAGGCGTTTTTTGTGCTTACTACGATACAACGTATATATGTGCGTTTAATTAACCATTGAATACCGCCAATAAAGAAACTATAAGAACCTAATATGATTTAAATTATCAGAGAAAATATGACGCCATTGTTTACTTCTCCTCAGATATTAATATAACACACATGTAATATTGCTCTTTGTAATTAGTCATCCAAGTCGCTTTAATAATTTATAGTTTTCTTTCAATCACTAACTGGAAGTTATTGCAGGATATATTAACGGTTCCAGTGATTTATTCAATTATAATATTATCGACATACATGAATCATTTAAAGGCACAATATGCCTCCGAAACGAATTCGTTCTAGTCATGTCACGAAAATAAATAAATAAATAATTGGATTCCTGATAACAATCGGTGGTTGCTCTTCCTCCTTTTTAAAATAGTTTTTTCATATTAGCGAAATATTACCTCACGGTTTTTGTTGTCAAACGTTTAAACAAATGCTACAATAGAAAAATATTTTTAAAACATAGAAACAAGATGTTGATTGAATATTTTAATAGGTAAAATTGTGCCGTAAAAAATATACATCAAAACTCTCATCAAACATAAGCTTATATAGTTTTGACCATTTTCATCATTGTTGTTACTCTTGCGCTATCACAAAAATTGACGAATTTGAATATGCCGGGATTAACTGAATGTATTTTTAGATCATGACACGGATGTAAACATTTTTTGAAAAGATGCCAATGGCAAAATTGTAGTGCTTGAAGAAGCCGGAAATTAATCGCTTCTAAATAAAACAGAGTGACGCGGAAGCGTTCTTGGAATTGACAAGGGTTAAATGCGATGATGGGATTAGTTTTAGCTGTTTTATTTTTAGAATGAAAAAATGTGGGTCAACTGATGATATTATAATTATTATCATTTTGTCACTATATCGCATATTTTTTATTTTATGTATAAAATATATTACAGGCCCATTTGGCTCAGAAATGCTTTTATTGTTATTTCACAAAAGCTTGTTTAATTTTGGTGTACTTTTATATCCCAAAAACTCACTCATTGGCCAAATTACTGAACCATCTTTTTCATTTGTTGCATTTTTTTTTGTCAATAAGTAGATCTACAGTTAAAGAGTGAATTAGTATTTGGTATTAAAGTCAAAATACCACTGTGTTTACATTTTGCTATTTTTATGATATTATTATCCACATTTATACTACTTCATCAGGTAGCGAGCATCTATCTTTTCGCGGTTCATGGGCACTTAAAAGGCGATCTATCGCGCTTCCAAAAAATCTCAAAGGTTTACATGACGAAGAGGGTTTTGAACCTATAACGGGACAGATGCTTGTTTATAATTAAGATAAAAATGACCGTATGAGCATCTTAAGATTATATCAATATAAATAAGGTATCATTAAAGTCTTTAAATGTGTACTTTCTTTTTATACTACATCTAACACTGAGTGCAAACAACACATATCTTATTCTATGAAAATCAAATCTGAAAAAAGCAACGTTCGACAACAAAAAGTGACTAATTTGTATAGGTTGCTATGGTAACATTTCCGACGCGTTAATAGAATTGATACGGTGTCATTTGCAAGTTAGTAGTAGACAATAGCAGCGACCATCCTAGAAAGGAACTATTTCTATGGAATACAAATTGACAATAGATAGAACAGTAGAATTTGATTGTACGGCGATGGTTCTCTGTCAAATAGAGAAGAAAATTATTTTAGCTTGTTTTATTTGTATAACAAAACATTCTGTCTATCAATAGAAATAGGGAAAACTTGTTACTAGACAATGAAACCTCCAACATTATATGAGCCGCGTCATGACAAAACCAACATAATGGTTTTGTGACCAGCATGGATCCAGACCAGCCTGCGCATGATCAGGATCCATGCTGTTCGCTTACCAACCCTTTTACAAGTAGAGAAAATAACAGCGAACAGCATGGATCCTGATCAGACTGCGCGGATGCGCAGGCTGGTCTGGATTCATGCTGGTCGCAAACGCACTGTGTTGGTTTTGTCGTGACGTGGCTCATTTGTTTTGAGTAAATTATATGTTTTGATAGAGAGGGAGTGTTCGGTCTATAATGAATTGACTGAACGGGTTAAATAAAACATTATAACATAAAAAGCTTATAATGATGTATATTAAAAGAATGAACAAACAAAACAAAACAAAACCAACCAACCAACCAAACTAATTAGCTATATAGCTAGCTAACTAACTAACTAACTAACTAACTAACTAACTAACTAACTAACTAACTAACTAACTAGCTATAGCTATAAAAAAGCAACGAAACAAGCAAACGCACGAACAAACAAACAAATGAGAATATGGTTCAATATATAAATAACACAAACAAACATACAAATTAATAAAAAATAAATAACTCTGTACAGCCTCTGCCGAGACAAACGTTTGCTTGTTGCTGAAGGGTGTTTTTTCAAGAGAGGTTAAATTTATTATAAAGTCTTACATTAGGAATTTATTGACTGTTGTAAAGAGGGTATTGCCGTACAGAGTGTCGCTTTTTCAGAGGTTGCTAAAGACACGACTCTCTTTGATATAAATCATGTTTAGATTACAATATTGTTGTTGTTGTTTTTTTTTAACTAAAACAATATTTTTTGAAACTGCACGTAGCAGATGTATAGTTTTATGTACTTTAAATAGATACCTTTGAATATATTGATTATTTATTTAACTTTCAAAATCAAAGAATTTTCTTCCCTTATTGGAATATAATGTGTTTTTTTTTCTGTTTACTCATAAATTTGGATTTTCAACTTTATAGGTTCTTGAACCGTAATCTTAGTTGTAAACAACAATTTTCAACGTGACATTTTACCATCCCTATTGACGTGGACACCAATTATCATCAATAATTCTTGTGTCAGAAAGTAAGTAAACAAAAAGGAAAAGAAAAACGACAAGAAAAACTTTAAAAATCCAACAAATACCCAGCAACAAAGATGAAACCCCTGAAAATGCCAACAGCACTTTTTAAAATAAAAATGCAAATTGAATGGAGCAACACTTCAGATTTTTTTTATTTGATTTTTGCCCAATTACGAAAAAGAACTTTGCAAGTTTGATCAAATAGGATTGGATCCGCTTATTTTATACTTAAAATAGGAAATAGATTCATGCAAGTTTCATCAAACAGGCTCGAGTCCGCTTGATTTATGCTCAATTGCGAAACAGATTCTGGCAAGTTTCTCCAAACAGGCTTGAGTTCACTTGATTTATATCAAAATGCGTAATATTATTTTGCAAGTTTCAATAAAAAAAATTGCAAGTTTCAATAAAAAAAGGTTTGTGTCCGGTTTGTTTATACTAAATTGTGAGATAGATATCTTCAAGATTCAGCAAACAGGCAAGTCCACTAGATTAATATTAAATGCAAAATAGATTTTTGCCAGTGTCACCAAACAGGCCCGAGTCCGCTTGATTTATATTAATGTTTGCCTGTGTCGTCAAACAGGCTCGAGCACGTTTGATTTATTCTCAATTGCGGAACAGGTTCCTACAACTTATTTCAAACAAGCGAAAGTTCGCTTCAAGGAATAAGCCAGCAGTGATGTAATACTGTAAGAAAAATATAGTCGGGCACGAAAAAAAGCTTGAACCCACGATTAAGGTTACAACACCATAAACATTTGCAATCAGTCTATTTTTATTTATCAATTAAACATATTAAACAACCAATTTCATTAAACAGATGGCAATGTGGGACGCAGAACATATTAGGATTATATATAAATAAGAAAAACCATAAAAAACATCAATTCTAAGAAAGAAAAAACTTACAAAAACCAAAACAAAAAAACAAAACAAAAAAAAACTTATTTAATAGTTTGCAGAAGCGATTTTTTTCTCTCCAATTTTTTGAAATAGTACACGAATGGTCCTCGGCAAACTTGTTTCGTAAAGATAACATTTCTGGTTTTATTTATGCATATTGTGCGGGAAAAAAAGAGATGTTATTTAAAAATGGTAGTAATAAAACCAAAAAATTGAAAAACATTTTAATTGCAATTACAATACTGTAACTCAGAAATAATAAATCGTAAAAGTTAATTTTCTTAGACTATAATTTTAAGAAATAAAGCAATTGATGAATACTGTGTCTTTGATAATAAAGATGATGAAGTAAAACAAGAAGAAAAAGATAATGGTAATTGTTGGGATAATGATGATGATGATTATGAAATGGATATTAAGATAGTACATGCTATTATAAAATGACTATCATTTATAAATATGTAACGGAATGAAATTGATGATAAGAATAATGATGATGATAATAATTATTATCATTAGTTTTACTATTATCATCATTATTATTATTATTATTATTATATTATTATTATTATTATTATTATTATTATTATTCTTATTATTATTATTATTATTAATTATAATAATAATGATATTGATTAATGATATGGAATAAAAACACGCTTTATAATTTAGAATGATTAATCAAGTTTAGGTAGATCTACGATGTTATTAGAGAGCATAGCTACAAAAAAAATAAGAAAATAATGAAAATTTTATATTTACCAAAATTATCCTTCACTACCGGAGCAGCCTGTACCATAGCAACAAGAAGGCAACACAAACACGCAATCAAGATGTTCAACATACTGCACATTTTTCTTTTGTTTATGTTTCTTCCACCGTCTTATAGAAATAAAAAAACTCTTCGAAAATGCAAATTAAACCGTCAGTTATAGTTTATGGCGTAACGAAATCGAAAACTTATTTCAGCCGAATAAAATGAATGATTATGTTCAAAAAGAGGCAACGTTTGTTGCTGTTTTTATCTTACGAATTATATAAATCCTTTTTTTATTATTTATTTACTTTTCCTTTCGTAAAACAAAACAAACGTGTGCGATTCGTCCCTTCTTCCGCGTGTTTAAATTTATATGGAAAATATTCCGTTCGTTTGTGAAGTTATTATCAAAATATGTGTCCACGCCACCAGTATTACACTGTTACAAAGTACGATCGTTTCAGTTCAAAATTTCCGCTGTTTCTGAGATACAGAGAGACGCTCTGTGCTTAAGATGCTTTGACAATTTCCAATAACCCTATACAATCGATTATTTTAGTTTCCAGTGACAGAAAAAAAGCTCGTGGGCGAGAGTTGGTAGTTCTACGGATGCGGAAAAAAATATATAAATAACGGTCAGTAGTGGTTGATATCTTTCTTCCCCCCGTTTTTTTGTTTTTGTTTTTTTGTTGTTTTTTTTTGATGTGTGAAATTCATCGTTTATTGAATGATATGTGCAAATAACACATGTTGTGGCTTTAAAAAAGAGGAGAGGTGTGTTTGTGGGGGGACGGAAGGGGTAAAAGAACAAGGCTTAATGCTGCTAAATTTGCATATATTGACATATCGGATTTATATCCTTGTTGACAAATGCAAGACTTTTAGAGTTAATACCTCGTGCGGTAGTTAAAGTTCTTAATCTTTTTCTTTTTTTCTTTTGGCACTGAGGAAAGTTTGGTTACTGAAAGACAAAATAACAAGTATATAGGTTGAATGAATTCACTTATCTATATTTCTTTACCGGATGCTAAAAGAACGATTATGATACTATAGAGTATTATGTCAACAATGATATTATGTTATTTAGGTGCTGTGAGTGTCGCAATAGAATCGCAAATATATCCAAAGATATCTTGTTGAGTGAGACTAAAAAAAGTGTTGGAGCACCACACTAAATACCGTATTCCGGTATATACCGGTGAAATACCAACATCTCACCAAAAATGCACTCTTAAGACGTCTAATTCATCTGTTCACACGATTTATAAACGATGTAAGAATCGGGCGAAAAAAGCGATATTTTTCTTCTTCGTGATCATGATTTCTGCAAGCGTCTAGAGGTACTGCTCCATCACTGTAGTGAGTTAACTCCAATCTTTGGTACTTACAACTTCTGAAAAATGTTTCTGACATTGTGCTTCCTTTTTAGATACAATGAATTGGTCTACGTCATTGAATGACGTCTGCACCACGTGCACTGAACAAATTACTATTTCTGGAGAGGAAATAAACACTTTCCCGGAAGCACCATAGACACGAGTATAAACAATCATGACAATCGGAACGTCCTCGACTATTATCTATAATAACCTTATCCGAAGACTGACGGAAAGGGCCGAAAAGTTGCGATTGGAGTATAAATTGCAATACTTTCTAAGAAGCCGAATCCACAGAGTTTATGTCAGTTATACTTAACACTACATAACGATTTTTGAAAAGGCTAGTATAAATGGTTGTAAATGATAATGAATGTATACCTTTTGCACGGGTAATATAGAAATTAACCGTATACCCACAGACATACGACCTAGATCTAACGGCTTAACAAGTACAGCACATTTGCCTTATAAAATTAATTTTATAATGTCCTGAAGTTGGCAGCCTAGACGTGCGTTATTTGATAGTATTAATAAAAATCTAATTAATTTAAAAAATAATCATTGAAATGACAAAAAAAACTATCTAGCGGTGCTTTTTATGTGATTCCTTGGATATAAATGTTTTTTGTCCCTGACTTCAAATCACTAGCCGACCACCGTCGAGGGTTCAAATTCCGCAAGGGTCGAATCCCGCAAAGTATTTTGGGTTTTTCATTTGACGAAGCTATCCTGAGAGTTTTCGGAAGGTCAGTGTCCGTTTGTGCCCGTAAAAAATGCACGAAGGGGAAACTTAGGTCTTCCTTCACCACAGATTTGCAGACGACCGAAGAGACTCAGTCATACATAAAATAAATAATATCGATAAATTAACAACATAATCATGTTAATATATATGCCATAAAACAACAATGTGGTATTTTTTTATCTTTTCCTGGGAACTATCATCATTTTATTTTTCACATATCCGATTCTGTTGTGTACATTGTAATAAAATCAAGGAGAGATTTATTGATTGTACCAATTTAATCATCGGTGATTGTTTCACAATGTTATATACTGTGTCATATTGAAAACCGGTCACGCTTTATTCTCAGTTATGACAAAGACCTATTGGGTGTTTTTAAACAATCAAATAGGTCGATTCTATTATAGACTGATTCTGAATAGGTATTGAGATATATTAATCAAATCAGGCTCTGAAATCATATTATATTACTATAAAATGTACAGTCAAGAGTTCAACACCATGAATAAATATCACATGTACAGTTTTGCTTAAACAATGGCTACATCTCGTCTATGAAGCCTTGAACAGAAAACGCGTACCTACATGCAATTCAAAGTGTACTCATGACAAAAAGAATCGTCTGCGAAGTCCACTTAAATTTGTAGGAATCTTCTCACTAAATTGGTCAAACTCAAACAATGGCAAAATATCGCCTGTGAAGTCTACGTATGGAAAGCATATTTCATATATTTCTTTATCTTTGAAGAGTTACATTGGTACAATATGTTTTTAAAAAGACACCCTGGCAAGATATTAGTTTAGGGATACCGCTTTTCTCTGTTTCTACTTGTACAAAAATGGAGAGATCTGGTCCTTTTAATTCTACAATATCAATTTGAAAAAGTTATATTAACAATTACAGTCCTTTACTTATATACATGTAGTTATCATTATTATATTTGTATACTTTAAGGTTTGTGTTGATGGATATTGTTTGAGAAACTTAAACAAAAAGAAACAAAAAAAGCAAAAACAAACAAACAAACAAACAAAACGAAAACAAAAACTAAATAAGTAAAAAGGCGCGGATGAATATTGCATGCAAGGCGCGGATGAATATTGCATGAAGGTGACGCGGTTGTTAAATAACAAATTTTTTTCACTGAAATAAGAGAAAGGAGTACAAGGATTATGAAACGTAATGTTTTTTTTATATAGAAACAACGTCAGAAACGCATGTACCTAATATGAGACTGACGATATTTGAGCCGCGTCACGACAAAACCAACATAATGGGTTTGCGACCAGCATGGATCCAGACCAGCCTGTGCATCCGCGCAGTCTGATCAGGATCCATGCTGTTCGCTATCAGTTTCTCTACTTGTAAAAGGGTTGGTAAAAGAACAGCATGGATCCTGATCAGAATGCGTGGATGCGCAGGCTGGTCTGGATCAATGCTGGTCGCAGACCCATTATGTTTGTTTTTGTCGTGAGGCGGCTCATTTCAATTAACCAAAACATGACAAAATATCTATTACCTGTAGAAGATACCTGATACATTTTACACGTTTAGAATTGAGAAAAAAAGTCCGTTAATAAAACAAATGTTTCTAATATTAGTCTATTGAAAGGACAGAGCACGGTTATTGAAAATCTCATATCATATTACCTGAACTAAAGACTAAGAGACCCATTATGCCTTAGAAATTCAAAATCTGTTTATTTTTGGTATCTTTTTATAGTATACTCATTTACTATATACTTGTACATAACATAACTATTTTTTGCATCTTTATTTCTTTTTGGGAATTGACATATTTATAGTGAATTAGTATTTTGTATGGAAGTCAATCTACATTGGACTATTTTTTGTTCAATTTTGCTACATTTACGATACACAACTGCATGTACAGCGCTACTTTTAACTACATGCACTTAATCCATTATCTAAACATCATTAAACACACTTTATCATTTCTAAAAAAATCTACAGAATAAATAAATGAATAAAATACGGATTTCTGAGGCATAATTTGACTTTAAGAATGTTGAAACCGGTGCTGTAGCATTTTTAATTTTATCTTGTTGACGGACATATAAGGTTTCCATATTTTCCCAATTTTATATTTACATTTTATTATATACTTATTAATGAAATATTGAGAAATATTGATGAAATAAAATGCGTATTTTCATTTTTCGTATTTTCACTGTAACAAATTATTTTTCACTGCAGTGAAACATATTTTCCGTATTTTCACTGGTGTCTTGCCGGACTACTTTCTTTTAAATTCTGCCAGTACACAAAATTTTAGGGAAAGTCTTTCAAATTTTAATGTCAAAAAAGACAAAAATGTATATAATAAACAGAAGATTCAAGTTTTTTCTATAAATACATGATTTATTTTCATCTTGTGGTATATTTCACTCGTGGCTATCGCCACTCATGAAATATTTATTTGCATACCACTCAATGAAAATAAATCATGTATTTATGAAAAGAACTTGAATATCCTCTATGTATAAGTGTCAAAACTGTAAGAAAAGTTCATTTCGATAACAGAATTGTCGTGACGAGTTATCAGAAATCGTTGTGATGAGTTATCAAAAGTCTTCGTGACGAGTTATCACGAGTTATCAGAAGTCCTCAGGACGAGATATCAAAAAATTACGTCACTGTTTTCAGAATTGTCGTGACGAATTATCAAAAGTCTTCGTGACGAGTTATCAGAAAAATGTATTCTCTGTTCATGTTATATTTCCTATTCCGCGTTAACAGTGTACTTTAGTTTCATCTAGAATAATAGGGTAACAGTGTACTTTAGTTTTATCGGGAATGATAGTGATTTAAACTTGAGCGTATCTGAAAATGTTATGATAAATATTTGCAGAGGGATATAAATAGGTTATGTAAATATTTAAGATTGATCAATATTTCGATTATCAAACACTTAAAGGAACAATAATGCATTGTATAAGATTTATCATGTATGAGAATTAAAGAGTGAAATGCTATATCCAATGAGATATTCTTATGAATGTAATAAACGGTAAAATTATGTTGGTCGAAAAAAGTCTGTTATATAGATTTTATCTGTTCAAGAAGTAACATTTATGGTACTAGAACATTTGTAGAAGGTGTTTAACTGTTTAGCAGCGAGCTCGAACATTTGCTCTCATGGTAATAAACAAACATATTTATTCCATATACTGTACAGATATTTTGGACAGTATTCAAAATCTCTTCCGAGCAGATTTATATAAAGCTTGATTAAGTTTAATATTTCAATCCGAGCTTTTAAATAACATCTTTTGCATTTATTGCGCTTGCCTTTACAGATACGCATGCGCATAAATATCATACTCTCGTTACTAAGTATATTCCTAAATGTTACTTTCAATTAATCTGCTACTTTCAATTAATCTTATTTATTTTATTTCTCTATATTTTTCAAAATTGTGTTTGTATTTTGTGTTTATTGACGAGAGTAATCATTGGAAAGTGGAAATCCCTGTAGAGCTACGATATGTGCCTGCTTGTAACAGAAATAATACACTTAAGCCTTCCTCCACCATTCGTCACCGACAGTTGCGGCTAATCTCTATATAAAGAATCTTTTTATTGCACGACAAGGTCCCTAGAACTAAACATGTCATAGATATCAAGGAGTAAGGTCCGCATCTGGAAGACTTTTGGAGTAGGAATGAAGAAATTGCGGCCATGCTTGACGATGTCTAGATGCAAACTAGACACAAAGACAGAAAGAAAAATTAAAAACATTATGCGTATGTGCGTTGATTACAAAACAAGAGCTACTGTGAGCAGGACATTGCAATCGGCTATTTGTAACATAAATGTCTTGATTATGTAGAAATTTAACAAAAATATTTCATTGTTTTGTTTGATCAACCTAACTGGCTTTCCTAGATGAATGTAAGAGAAAAGGAATAGTCTACTAGTGACATAAACCATACGCAGAAGACGACAATAAATGTACGGATTATTAATAACATTTCATAAAACAAAATGTCGTTCTTTGATGAAATAGCAAATGTTCAGCATGAGTAAAATATGATCAACGTTAGATGAAAATAAATCAGGACCATTTGATCATTTGATCTTGAACTTTAAATTTCTCTGAGAACAAGGGAAGAGGCTACGATTTTTTCTCCACACTTTTTTGTTTTCACAATTTCATTTTTTTAAACATTTAAATGATAAGCAAACATTATTTATGTAAACACATATGCAGAAACTCATCGACAGCATATTCATTAAATGGCCTCTTCTTTTCCTCTTTTTTGCCCATGTTTTAACAGGACCAAAACGTCATGTGCTCTTGTTATAGCCCGTTTTTTACCTATAGGCAATACATTATACAGGGCCCGATCAACAACAAAAGAAAAAAAAATAGACGCCAATTTAGCATATTTGCAAAAAGAATCGTGCGCTCTTGTCAATCGAGGGCTTAAATTATCACACCAAAAGTACCTATGCCGCTTGTCTTGTTTGTCGCCCTTTCTAAGAAACGGACAGTTGCATTCTGATGCCATGCCCCGATCTTTTTTTCTACCGCCAGTCTGAAATCATTTTCGGAATTTCTAAGCGTCATGTTTTTGTAAATTTTTTTCTTGAGTTAATAAATCTCCAATGTTAAGTTTTGTTAAATCAATTAAAATTCGAAATTTCGTCCGGCTCTCCCAAGTTGTTGGCCCCGGAAACATAAAACACATACGTAAACTATGTTGAAATGGATAAATACTGTCCAAGCGCAAACCGTTTCCAATTTGTTTTGTATTAAATAAACATTATGAATCTGGTTTAAAATTGTATGCCATAATAGCATCAATGCGCGTTTTTCCCTTTTATAACGTCTACCGCTCTCGGCCACCAACCGTTCGTCTGGACTCTGCAGACGATATAACACGGAATTTAAACGTGCGTTAACCCAATATTGTAATATGGGCCTAAGTACCGTGACATACCAAAAGTGCTGTAACAAAAGGAAAGTTCTGTTTATTATACGAAAAAGCTGTTACATACGGAAGATGCTATTACATCAGGAAAGTGTTGTTTCATACAAAAAAGCCATACAACATACCAAAACATTTGTTTTTATGCTGTACATAATTTATATCGTGTAAATATTGCACTTGATTGCCTTATCTGCTTGATAGGGACTATCATGAAGCGTGTTAGAATGCTTTAATTAATACTGTATTATAACAAAATGCACATTTTTTTATTTTTGTGTATTAGACATAGATGGATGCAGCACCTTAAACAATATAGTTAATAAAACACTATTATTGTAATAAATATATCAATTTCTCATAAACGTAATTACGAAGAAAAAAATGTACGTCTGTTATTACAGTCGAGCGTCTGGGGACAGAGATCATAATGAAGTCTGTACAACAGTCAACTTATTGCTAAATAGTGGGAGTTTTATGAACTGATCAGAGGATACCCAAATGACACTCCCACCTGATAATTGATGAGAAAATCGCAATATAAATACATAAATTGATGTCATAAAAAATGAAAGCGGTTTGGCATTTTAACTTAATATAATTTTAGATTTAGAAATCATGAAAGTAGAAAAATGTAAACAAAGTAGTATTTTGACTTCCATACAAAAATACTAAACCACTATAACTGTACTAATTACCAATAATTAATGCAATAGAAACAAACAATGATTCAGGGAATATTATGTTGCCACGTGACTTTATGCTATCGGGAGTGCTTCGAAGTTTTGATTGATTGATTTCTACTAATTTATTATATTACTTACAGGCGAAAATTATTAAGTCGAGATAACCAAGGGATTATAATGTAAAAATAAGCTAGGGGACTAAAATTTCACTTCGAGATACTGAAAAACGAGATACAAAATTCGAGATAAACAGATATATTCTATACAGATAAAGGATTGAAAACAGTACTTTTTAATCGAGATAACGAACATTCGGGAAAAGCGATGTCAAGATAACGATGGTTGACTGTATTTATAATGAAAAACCTAATCGTGATTTTTATTCAAAATTCTGAACCTTTCAACTTTGTTGGTTTTACTCACCGGTAGTTACTAGTTTCACCGCAAGTGGCCGACTACAGCGGTAAAAGATAAATGATCATTAGAATCAATGTCAGAAGTCTACGGAGAAATTCCGCATCGTCTAAAACTCGAACCGTTGCACATCCGATGTTTGCTCTACCTATTGTGTTGTACGGACGGTCCCTGTTTGAATCAATGTTATTTGGCGGTCATAACATAATTTGAAATTCTCTGCAAAATCACATTGCCGGTGGTATGTAGCACTTTATGTTCTGTTTACTAAAATGGATATAATTCACCATTGTTTATTGTTGCAATAAACCGTTATATATTTCTTTATTGTCCATTGTAAACAAATAACAAGGAAATAAAAAACTAATTCCATAGTAGCGCTGTCAATAACGAAGCTTCAAAGGGTTCTGCGATATAAATATATTATATTAGTTTGTAACAGATAATTGGTGTATGTTATATGATTTTACTATCTCTCCATTATTGATTGCTTTGATCAATCAAAGTTCTTAAAGCACCGGTGCCTCATTGTTAATCAAAGTACTTAAAGCACTGGTGTCAAGTTATAGATTACAGTCCTTAAAGCACTGGTGTCAAGTTATAAATTTAAGTACTAAAAGCACTGGTGTCTCATTCTAAATCAAAGTACTTAAAGCACTGGTGACAAATTATAAATTAAAGTACTTAAAGCACTGGTGTCAAGTTATAAATTAAAGTACTTAAAGCACTGGTGTTTCATTATAAATTAAAGTACTTAAAGCACTGGTGTCCAAATATAAATTAAAGTACCTAAAGCACTGGTGTCCAATTATAAATCAAAGTTCTTAAAGCACTGGTGCCAAATTATAAATCAAAGTACTTAATGCACTGGTGTCCCATTAAAAATCAAAGATCTTAAAGCACTGGTGTCTCATTTTAAATCAAAGTACTTAGAGCACCAATGTCTCATTATAAATTACAGTATTTAAACACTGGTGTCTCATTATAAGTAAAAGTACTTAAACACTGGTGTTCCGTTACAATTCAAAGTACTTAAAGCACTGGTGTCTCATTATAAATCAAAGTACTTAAAACACTTATTCTATGCGATATTTCATAGTATGCGATAGGATAAGAATGCAATGTTATATAGCATGTGGTGTGCAGTATGATACAGGATATACGATATTATATAGAATGTTGTATGATATCGGATGCGATATAATATAGCATGTGGTATGCAGTATGATACAGGATACGATATTATATTAGAATGCGATGTGATAAAGGATACGATTCTATATTTAATATGGTTCGGAATAGGGTGCTATTCTATTCTATAATATAGAATGCGATTATATATATAATGCATATAATATAAGATGCGTTATTATATAGAATGTGGTATGATATAGGACACGGTTACGGTTCGATAAAGGATGCGATAATAATTTATAAAGATGCGATATTATATAGAATTTGATATAATCTGAAAAAGGTTGCGATATTATATTATCTTAAATAGATGTATGAAATCAAATACAATATTGTGACAAGATGTTCTTGTAGAATTTGAAATTATATGTAAATTGTGATATGATGTAGAATGCGATATAATATAGGATGCGACATGATATGATATAAATTGCGATTTAATATAGATTGCAATATTATATAAAATGCGATTTAATAGACAATATGATTTAATATAGATAATAGAATGCGATATGATATAGAATGCGATATGATATAGAATGCGATATGATATAGAATGCGATATGATAATAGAATGCGATATGATATAGAATGCGATATGATATAGAATGCGATATGATATAGAATGCGATATGATATAGAATGAGATATGATATAGAATGAGATATGATATAGATTGCTCACTTCTACCAAAAGGGCAAACATTTCAACTTTATAGTGTTTAAATAATGGCTTTAGAGAAATGTCAGATTTTTGTTACCTGAAAGTTATATGTGTAATAATTTGTCATGAAGGTGATTATTTTTTAAAAATCAACTGAATGATAATTGGCGAGGTATCCCGTTAGCGGAACCATCACAACTTTTCGGCAAAGGAATAATTGTCGGGGTGTTCCAATCTAAAACGGAAATGGTTCATGAAATACCGAATTACACACATGAAACGAAAAAATGTAAATTAAAAATGTGTCCTTTTTTCTTTCCTTCCCGTTCAAAGGCTTTGCTAACTTCCATATTATACGGGGAAGTAAAAGACTTGGCCTCGGAGCCGGCCTGGGCTTTGGCTTGCCTGGCTATAGACTACACGTATATTTTAAACGGTAATCAAATAAAAACAATTAAAAATATATATCAGTCTATACCTATCAGTGAAACTTTCAGTGTCATGTGTAGTTGCGGTATGCCTAAAATACGAAAGTGAGATTTTTGACGAAAGTGAGTGAAAGTGAGCGAAAGTGACTTTTTTAAATTTGAATTGTACCGTTTTAATAGAATTTTACAGGGAATTTTCTGTTTGTAGACGTATAATATTAGCAACTTATAATATTTCTTTTCAAAAATAATCACTATGATGATTTAATCGCCATTTATTTGCATAATTTCTATACACAAGTTCTGAGATCTTCCTTTCCCTCACATTGAAAAATACGAAAGTGACTTGTGAAATATGAAATAAAGCGTTGAATTGAAAGTTATACTAATATTGCATTTTCAGGCGTATATTATCAGAAATTAATATTATTTATTTTCAAAAATAATTATTATGATGATTTTTACCCCATTTTATTTATTTCTATATACAAGTTCAGCAATCTTCCTTTCGCTCACATAGAATATTAAGAAAGTGACTTCTAAAATATCAAATATAATGTTTAATTGAAATATAGTGTTGAATATCAATTGTTAATTTCTGATAATATACGTTTACAAACTGCAATTTAAGTACATTTTCAATCAAACTCTATATTTGAAATTTTACATGTCACTTTCGTATTTGTCAATGTAAGCAAAAGGAAGATCGCTGATATTGTATATAGAAATTATGCAAAAAAAATGGGGTATAAAACTAATAAATCATCATAATGTAATGATTAATTTAGAAAAAAAATAATATTAATTTTCTTATAATACACGTCTAACAGACTGCAAATTTAGTAACATTTTCAAATTTAACCTCTATATAATTAATACTTTACTACAAAGTCACTTTCGTATTTTTCTATGCAAGCGAAAGGAAGATCGATGAACTAGTATATTAAAAATTAGGCCCCAATAAAATGGCGATTTAATTATGCTTATTTTTTATAATATATATAATTAGTTACTAATAATATACGTCTACAAACAGCAATTTTACTGTAAAATTCTATTAAAATGGTACAATTCAAATTTTAAAAGTCACTTTCGCTCACTTTCGTCAAAAATCTCACTTTCGTATTTTACGCAAACTCGTGTAGTTGTGCAGCGCCATTTTCAATGTTACTCAGTGATAATAGGCGGAAACGGAAGAGAAAACGGAAGTGGTGCACGAAATACCGAATGCCACCTTTAAACGGAAAATGTAAAGTAATAAATGAACGACTTCCCGTTTTGCCTAATTCATATTATATCAAATAACGTTACAAATAGTGACGCTGCGACTTTAAAAATAAATAAAAATAAATAAATATAAAGGCAGGTGTATCAGGGATTAAAGCAAAAGGGGGATATTAATCATGGACTTATTCGCCTTCAGTGATAGAAGCAATGCATTTTTATTGCTTACATGTCACATTCATTGCAAAAATTATTAAAACATGTAATACCTTAAGTAACGCTCCTCGGTTTTTCGTCCTCCGCCGGTCACATTTTCACGACTTTATTTACGACATCAATAATGTCGCTTTACGGCACATAATTGTCGTAAAACTTATAGCAAATCATTAAGTGACATATCAACTGTCAATTGTTTATTGATTAAATGAGTGATATGAAGCAAAGTGTGCATTTTTTTGCTGGTATGTATTTGAAAATATGCCACTTGCAATGCCGGATACATGATTTGTTTAATGTCCCTGTTACTAAAAATAGTTCAATTGATATTGAAAAAGTGCCTATAAATAGATACGCTACTAAATCATTAATACTGCAAAGCATCAAAGCCATCTCCATGGTAACAATTTTAAAAACATTCAATAAAAGTAATAAAAATCCAATGATCTTATTTGACGAAAAGTTCAATACGAATCTCATTTCTTGGAGATAAAAAACTCAATTCCTTATGATATGTAATTTTGAGTTTTAATATTTTAAATTTAAATGTACACAATTTGCTTGTACATTGTTTTTTGTATTACTTTCTTTAGATAAAAACATTATTTCAGGCAGAATGAAGACAAAGCTACCGCTTTTAGGAGTGGAGAGATAACCTAGTAGTTAAAGTGTCTGTCTTTCAACCCAGGGTTCGCGGGTTCGAGCCCTACCCCGGGTCACGATCATTTTTCTCATATGATACCAGAACTGGTCAGTTCCTGAAAGATCTCGACAGTGATTATCATTAATATAAGTTGAAAGAACTGGTTTCGCAATCGAGCTAAAATAAATGTGTTTAAACTAAACTACGCTTTAGGATTTTACAGTATCCAAATATTTCACAATTAGACATTTATAACGTTTAAATACTATTATATTATCCCGACTACGCGAAAAGTTCTTAAATCAGGAATAAATTACGACGCAAGTTAGTTTTGTTCATTTTGTAGGTAGTGTTTTTCATGTAATTGTGTTGTGATAAATGCTTCCGAGGGATCACCCTTTTTCCAGATTGTTATTTAATAATTTATCTTATTTTTATGAGGAAGAATATGACAAGTTAAGTATTTATGAATGGTGTTGTGTGTTATATTTAACCTTATGTTAACCTTTAGTAAACTGCCAGTATGTTAGTATTTGTTGGATTTTAAATCATACCAGTGTAAAATCATCAAGTTTGACGGCTTCTATGCATGAAGGATGTAGTATTTCCTGACGGAATTTGAACCCTCAGTGACGAAAGGCAAGTAATTTTGAATCGAGACCTTAACCATCCGGCCATGAAGCCCCTCCCCACCACCCATAAACTCAAAAACAAACAAAAAATGAAGAAAAAAAACTGTCAGTGGAAAATAGCTCATTGTGCGTAAATAAAGTCAATGAAAAGGAAAGGAGAAAATTGAAAAAGAAAGCATATTTAATTAAAATAGAAGAAAGATATGTGAGCCGATAATGCATTAAAATTATTAGAAAACATAAATATCCGACCGGAAATAATGTTTGCGGTTTCTATGGAGTATATACATGACCGAAATATTAACATTTATGACAATGCGGAGACATTAATGACACTTGCCCGAAATAAAAAATCAAACATTTTTACCAATCACCTATCACTGCACATGATTATAGACCATAAATCGATATATTGTCACAAATAGATTATTTTTTCGAACAAGCCTTTTCACATAGGTGCATCAGGTTATGGAGTAAGATTATGGATTTTTTGAAAACTTACGAAGAAAAATATTCTTAAAGTTACATCGCATAAATATATAACTTCTGTTAAAAATGTATGCTTTAAAAAGTGGATTGACATCAGTTTTCGCGATTATACTTTTTGCACACGTTTCCTTTGCTTGGGTTAGGTTTCGCGAACCACTATCAAGACGGAATTTTCTTAATCAAACACTTATAGAAAAATTACAGAACTGTGCTGGAAAAGAGGTAAAATTTTGAATTTTTAATAATGAATTATGTACTATATCTGCCCAGTCTATGACGCCATTTTTAGATATGATGATGATAAAGTGATGATGGTCCGAACTTACGCGGACAAAATGCTTATAATATTGCAAATGTCATATTTATGAAAGAAAGATATTTATAATACTGCACGTTTGTAACGTCATTTTTCATTGGATAATCGTGACGTTTATATAGTTTTATATACACGGCTGCTGTCGATTCATGAAGAAATCTTACCTTTTTCTCTAAAAATGATGCTTGCTGTATTATAAATCCGTTATAAAGATTGTTGACAGGTTATATGGCCGTATATAAACGGTTGTTTGAAATATAACCATCGCCTAACGGCCCGGGTTATATTTACAAATAACCGTTTATATCGGGTCATATAACCTTCAACGATCTTTATAACTAATAATATAATAAGAAATTAAATATCTATATACTTGTGTATGTTATACGTAAATTTATGTTCAATTGAAGGAAACGACGACAGAATGCGCAAATTTATCTAATGTCCATTTACTTGTATTTTATTTAATTCTTGTATTTTCAAAATTTACAATAATGATAGGCAAATGATTTATAGCATAATAGTCATACATTGTCAACTGAAAGACAGTTAAAGAAAGACTATAACTTGTTTTTACAAATTTTATATCAGTAACCAATTTCCTACTAAATATTTTAAATGGACTTATCCATATTTTAATCAGGACCATTCATCATTTTTAGGTAAAAGTTTATAATATTTACTGACTGAATGAATAGGGAGCAGTGCAGACCATGATCAGATGTACGAGTGTGCCTGGTTTAGTATGCTGCTGTCAGTTATGATAAGCCTCGCCTCCTATGTATAATGCATTCTCTGCCTCTCTGATACTTGTAGGGAGTTCTTATAATACACTTGTACAGTAAATATTAAAAGCTAGAAACTATCCATCGGGTTTGTGTTATCAAACAATCCCTTTAAGGGTCTAGTTCTATGTAGAACATTACACCTAGTGCCTTCTGCTCGCGATCTGCACTAGTCGCATATACATTATTTATTCTGTAGCCGCCACCAGGTTAAACGCTAAGAAAATTTGTTCTTTTAATAGTTTGTTTGATATAGTTTATACGATATAACTGAATTTCATCAATAAATTTCAGTGCTATAAATTTATTAATTCATTCCGAAAACTTTCGAATATTAAGTTATGAGATCGCGTGTATAGAATCGTATTTATTATGTTATCTTTACAATATTAAATAATAATCTTACAAACGAGGGTACTTATCACAAAAAATGCACTTTCTTTTGAGCCAAAAACTAGAGCATTGGTTTCAGATAACTTCAAAAATACGGCACATATTTTCGTTTCTGTTTGGTCGTATTCATAGTACACACCTTAGATATGTATGTGGCAAAATTAAATTCACACCTTATAAAATTAAACCAATAATTTTTCAGAGTTTGAAGAACGTGATGTTCCAGTAGAAAATCTGTATTGGGTCCAGTCTTATAAATTATACCTTGTTTCCATGTCCAGGGCCGAAAGAAGTCCATATTAAACGCATACCATCCCCCATAATGTCTCGTTTTCATTTTCAGAGTCAAAAATATCTCTATCAAATGCATATCGCACTCCATCTAGCCTAATTTTCATTTTCAAGGTCGAATGATTCATATAATTTCCTTATTATATTTTAAATAACAAGGTTATGTGAAAATGTAAAATAGTATGCGAAATTAGTAGGTTATTATACATTGTTAGGAAAATACTGATTCGACTGGACTCGCCCACAGCTCCAAAACTTAGGCTGAGATTCGTCTAGCGTCTCATCCAATATAGATTTGACAGCTGCTGTGTACTCGTCCAAAAGACCCCAGTATTGTACTCAACAATGTACAATACAAATGTACTCTCATAACATACAAGTATATACATGTTGTACAAGAAAGTCACTTTCTTGAAATAGGGAAATTATTGGAAAAATGAATGGAAAAATGAACATATCTAGAGAATGGTCGTCTTTTTATACAAGCATTAAGATGAAATATTTGAAAGTCTGAGATCAGAGAAAAAATGCTCTTGTTCAAGATAAATTATTCAATATAAGTAGATATTCACTTGTTAGCGAATCTGAATCATCCGTCATCATTATCATGGCAAACACCTTAAATATCTCATTTTAACATCTGCGCAGACGACATTATCAAGAAGTTGTCAAATTCAATTTATCTGAAAGTATTTAAGGTGGCAGTCTAGAATAAATGTATTGGAATACTTCAAATCAAATGATGGACTTCATCGAACGCGTTCAATTCCAAGAAGCATTCTTCAGGAATGTGTCGTCTGCCTGTTAGTTATTTATAGTAACACAGCAATCTAATTCAAAGTTGATTAAGTTGAAGCGTGAAATGCGGAAAATAACGGAGTAAGCCGAAGATGTACGAACATATGATACGGAAATTTGGAAAGATTGCTGATTAAATATAGATACGATAAGTCACGAAGTGGGTCGAATAAATACGAACATCGGATACGGAAAGTAGCGATGTCGGTCGAATAAAAACGAACATCAGATACAGAAAGTAGCGATGTCGGCCGAATAAATACGAACATCAAATACGGAAAGTAGCGATTTCGGACGGGTAAAATCGAACATCTGATACGTAAAGTAACGATGTTGTCAGAATTAATACGAACATTAGATGGTCGTCTGCCGAATAAATATTAGTGCATTTTATAATATATACTGTATATATATATCTGTGGGCGCGAAGCAATTAGGGACAAGCAGAATCTCCGAGGATTTATTTCCTATGGTTTATGTTTATTTAAATCACAGTTTCCAATCCTACACTGTCTATACTTTGACTATTAAGCCGGGTGATTTTTCTAAGAATTACAAATCTCTAGAGTACTGAATGACATTTGCACACTTCTATAGCAAACGACATTTATAAATGAGCCGTGTCACGACAAAACCACATAATGGGTATGCGAACAGCATAGATCCTGATGAGCCTGCTCATCCGCGCAGTCTGATCAGGATCCATGCTGTTCGCCATCAGTTTCTTTATTTGTTATAGGGTCTGTAAGCAAACAGCATGGATCCTGGTGAGACTGCGCGGATTCGCAGGCTCGTCTGGATCCATGCTGGTCGTAAACGCATTATGTTGGTTTTGTCGTGACACGGCTCAAATATCTATCGCAGACGATAGTGTGGGCTACCTTGTATGTTCCTTTTTAAAAGCTTAACATTATTACTATTTCTATCGCAAGTGTTATCATAGTTATTATCATTATTATGTTACATGTTGTTATCATCATCAGTCATGCCAGTAGCATCATTACTAGAAATGTTGTTATTATTCATTACTAGTCTTCATTATTATCAATTTTATTAATAATATCATAACTGTATTTTTTCATCATTTGCATATGAGTAAAACAGAAACATCTTAATAAATGTTTTAATTGCATTTAATCACTGTAGTATTGCGGCACGTACGTTATTCGTTTTTATTTAAGACTTTATCTGATTTAAATCGGCATAAATAGAAAGACTCCATGCTGTAACAGTTGTTTTTATTGGTCATTTTGCAGGAGCAGGAGTGTGGTCTATGTGGTGAGGGTCCCGGCGAGGTTGCAACCCACGGAATACCAACAGAAAACTACACGGTTGTCGACCCGGATGTACGTGTATTAGCCGTGGAATTAGGCTTCCGGTCTGGGCTAAACGGATTTTTGGAATTTCGTGTTTGTAACGTTACGGATAATTCGACGACAGACGCTATCAAATGTAATGCAATAACGCCTCTTCTGATTGGTTCAGACGAACAATGGTACCCGGCAGTGAATCAAACATCCGCAAAGTCACGTTTTCGTCTTCCACGTGGACTTTTATGCGAAAGATGTGTTCTACAAGTGAAATATACACCAGGTATATATCATAATTATCTGTTTACAAAGTTTTCTGTCAAAGCAACAAACAAAAATTATCACGAATAATATCACCTGACAAAGTCTTGCAATCACACCAAACATTCTTTCCTCCATTTTGGTTTGTTTATTCCATATCCTAGTTCGTTTCTTCTTTTAAAGATCGTTCTTTTACCTGCCCCTTTCTTCGTTCATACCTATTTGTTTAGGGGTTTCTTTTTCTCTCTTCCTCTCGTTCGTTTTCTCTTTGTTTTCTTAATTCATTCATTCATTCATCCATTCATGCATGTGTTCGTTCGTTCTTTCATTCGTTCGTTCTTCATTCATTCATTCATTCATTCATTCAAAAATAAGCTTTTTATTGTTAGGGGTTTTTTTTTGCCCGAGAAAATGGTTATTCTTGACAAAACGAAGAACGCAAATGATTTGAATAGTTATACACAAGTTATTGGTATAGACCTACATCAACTGGTATACAACTGTCGAAAAATATTCCGGGTGTCGTCATGTCAAAAATCCTCAGTGAGGTCCCTTTAAACGTATTTCCTCTGAAAAAATTGTTTTTGGTGCTGTTATATAAAATGTATAAGTACACTCAGATATTGACAGAAACTTTAAATGTTGTTTACAGTGACTAACAGATGATTTCCGTTGTCTTGATTAGCAACTTAACTTATATAAGAAATTAGAAAACAAAACATGATCTTTACATCTTAACTACGTGACGATGTAATTTACTTGTAAGCATTTCTGCTAATTGACAAGTCAGGAAATTACAAAAACTACCACTGCATTTTATAATGTTGTTTTGTTTACCGTTCCATAAAAATAGATGATAATAAATAATCATCTTTCTTAGCTGGAAAAAAGTGATAATGATGGTTGAACGAATAATCCGACTGTCGTTTCCATAAACAAGAGGTTTTCTAAGTTCAAACTGGTCAGATTTCCTTTATATTTGCGGCCTTTCATCACATGGCAACCTTAATTATACGTATTTCACCAAATGACAATCTTATTTACACGTATTTCACCAAATGGTCAACTTAATTACACGTATTTCACCAAAATGACCACCTTGATTACACGTATTTTACCAAATAGCCACCTAAATTACACGTACTTCACCAAATGGCCACCTTAATAACACGTATATCACCAAATGACCACCTTAATTACACGTGTTTTACCAAATGACCACCTTAATTACACGTAGTTCACCAAATGGTCACCTTAATTACACGTATTTAACCAAAATGACCACCTTAATTACACGTATTTTACCAAATGGCCACCTTAATTACCCGTATTTCACCAAATGGCCATCTTAATAACACGTGTTTCATGGTTATGTATCAGTTATGTTCAGTTTTTAAAAAAAGAATGGGACAGTCTTTTTTATAATTTATGTGGTTTTTTATTTTATCCTAAACTTTCTTTAATATCAATAAAGGGTCAATCACTATAATTATCTTTTAAAATACATTTCTATTTTTAATTATTCATATTGACAGTAAAAACACACCTTAACGAATTAAATTTAAAATAGGAGAAAATTCATAGATATGATAGGCCTACATATTCGAAAGTTATCCAGACTTATTTGAATTATTTATGATAATTTGATCTAGTTTTCATTCTCTCATGTTGTATTGTGTGTTTGGTCATTTAAACAATCTTTTGACATTGATTGTCGCGCGCGCGTTTACTAAAGTGTATGGAACAGAATTAATGCATTTATTCTACCTTGCTTGATGACATTGGAACTTGCATTATGCTTAATTCCATCTTGCTTGATGACATTGGAACTTTCATTATGCTTAATTCCATCTTGCTTGATGACATTGGAACTTGCATTATGCTTGATTCCATCTTGCTTGATGACATTGGAACTAGCATTATGCTTAATTCCATCTTGCTACATGACATTAGAACTTGCATTATGATTGATTCCATCTTGCTTTATGATATTTAAACGTTGCATTATTCTGGATTCCATTTTTCATTATTTCATTCAAACATTTCATAGTGACCAATTCTTTCATTGAGTGATAACTATTAAACTGGAACAAGCCATTTGGAATACTAAAATGTTAACGTCATATACCTTTATGTATAAGCTACCTTTCTTCATGCTCGATACAAACTATTTACGGTTTAGGTTTTCTTGTAACATTGTTTATACCATAACTTGAGAGGGACTTAGTCCTGATTTATTTTATTGGGAAGGGACATTGCCCATGGACAATAGATATCCTATAAGGATGTTTGAGGTCACAGGTCAGATAAACATGACACTTCATGTAGATGACACCTAATAATTTTTAGGCAATTTGGTCAGAAATCAGGGTCACAATGACGCTAAATCTTTGACCAATCAATAACTTGTATAAATGGCACTTTTACGGGCAAGTGAAGTAGGGGCATCCTTGTTAGGAAAATTCATATAAATAGTGTAATTTGATTGGTTATTTATCTCGTTCGCACGACTTAACTTTCTCGTGGCCACGACTAAACTTTCTCGTGGCCACGACATAGTAACTTGTTCCAACGACTTATTTATCTCGTGGCCACGACTTAGTAACTCGTGGCCACGACTTAGTTATCTCGTTCCCACGACTTAATTATCTCGTGGCCACGACTTAGTAACTCGTGGCCACAACATAGTATCTCGTTCCCACGACTTAACTATCTCGTGGCCACGACTTACTTATCTCGTTCCCACGACTTAATTATCTCGTGGCCACGACTTAGTAACTCGTGGCCACAACATAGTATCTCGTTCCCACGACTTAACTATCTCGTGGCCACGACTTAGTAACCCGTGGCCACGACACAGTATCTCGTGCGCACGAGATAAATAAAAACACACACATGTCACCTTTGTGCCACCTTAAGTTTGATAAAATTCAATTTCACTTATCACACACGCTCAAAAGAAGTGTAAACAATTGTATAAGAGGTGAGTTGCCACTTGTAGGATGAGTTATTAGAGACATATATAACTTTTTTTCCACATGCTGGCGGAATCTTCAAAAACACGCACTTTTCGTCTGTCGCATCGTGTTCTCTTGTTTTTCAGTAAATTTACATGTCAGTCCCCAACTAACACTGTTCTGTATACGCCCCTATATAAAGTGGACGTAACTTTGTTTACTCCACGTGCCAAAATACGGGATCATCCGGAAAATAACGGGATGTACCGACAAAGCGACACCTGCTGTCATAATATGAACACAAATTATTGCAACTCGCATTATGCTTACTGCCAACTGCTTAGTGCGTACTGTCACATGCGACTATAATATCGCTATCGTTGTCATCTTCGTTGTCGATGCGCAGTGATCATGTATTGCATTATATTTGTAATCAGTGAATATATTGAAGCATATGAATGCTAAGACACATCAAATTCGCCAATTATTGATCAAAATGAATAGTTAATTTTGACATAATGTCGACAATATAAGTGGCAGATTTATAGCAAATTAAAGATACAACTACCATGTTACATATAGTTATAAAGAATGTTATCTTAAACACCAAACATAATACGTTGTCCTTAAAAAAAGATGCAACTAAACATATATCATATTAAAATATGTGAGTTTGATGGTTTAGTAGGGAACACACAAGGTTGCAATTACATGAAAGTGCATTCAGTAATCATAAGGCATGATTGAATTCAGTAAAACGCAGGTTTTCATTGTCATAAAGAAGTATAGAAGCAAGCATAATGTAAGTCCCAATAACATAAAGCAAGATGGAATAAATGAATTAATTCTGTTCCATAAAAGTGACATGTACAAAGGTGTGACATTTCATTTCACTGAGATAGGTGTGTTTTATTCATTATATGATTTCGTTGACAGGTAGTGGTCAATAACGTCAATTGTGTATATTTTGTATCAATAATTCGTTACTTCTTCAACGTATGTAGGTCTTTATAAAAACAAATATAATATGAAAATGTTTTGAAGTAATGACATCAGTCTTGGTTTTTGTTTTTGCTTTGTGAGTTGTTTGATGTTGATCATTTAGTTGTTGTTGTTGATTTTTATATCGCACACTATTATGCAATACGTTGACGGTGACGTTGACATCATCAGTATCAAATATAAATGTGTGAATGTGGCGGCGTTGCCGAGTGGTTTACGCATCGGACAAGTAAACCGCGTGGGTTCAGACCCTGTCAGGGGCAAGTTGTTGTTTCCTTGAGCTAGAAACTTTACATTAATTGCTTAGTACTGGTTGTTCCAGGAACGGATTCGAGAGTGTTTAACTAAGCCTATAGCTACTAACACAATCGAACTAAAATAAATTTGTAAAAACTAAAACTAAATAATTATAAATGTAATGTTCTTGAAATACGTTTTAAACTGGCTATATCACAGATATCAGCAATATACAGAAATGACTGATATTCTTCCGCTGTCAAAACTATTAAACTGGCCAACCACTTCCGAATATGTTTCGGAAAGGTAAAGCTTAAAAATAATAATTGTAATAGAATAGATAAATTAAGGAATGTATTTTGATGAAAATTGTCATAGTAAAAGAACCTTCGACTTTTTTAGATATCGACCCAGTCCGGAAACTTGTTTGACTTTACCGTGTACATATGGCAGTCGGAACACCGCGACTATTATTCATAGTAATCTCGGACTTAAAATATTTTACGTGACTTCAGATGTTAACAAAAACAGAGAGTGTATTCTTTGTATAATGATTAAAGAATATATATATTCATGACAACCAAAGGAAAGTAAGGTTTATTTCGGTAGAATTATGATTGAAAAATATGTCTGACAATCAGAAAAAAATGCCAATTGACGAACAATACTTAATTTACGCTATATAATGGAATAAACTTAGTCAGAAACCACCAGCATTCGATTATTACATGTATTTGTTTACTTGTAAGATTTGTCCAAAATACCCTATTGATAATATTGTGTTTGTGGTCCTTATCCGAAGATTGACGGAAATGGCCGAAAAGTTGCGATAGTACATGGTGATGTTTATTCACACACGTAGACTACTGTTATGAAAGTAATTGTCCTGCACGCATTGAACACCTATTGTAACAGTTGATACACGTACTCTTAAAGTAGAGAAGTTAGAGAAAAAAGTGCCATCAAATTTAGTAAAGGATAGTCAATCGAGACGATATCACATATCACATGATACGAGAAGTCACAAAAAATCAATCACCTAGACATACGTTGTTTTTTCTGGTTGTTGTTTTTCATATAACTTCATAATCATTTCTTTCTTATCTTTTTATTATAATTTGTAGTCTTATTATATTATTTCATCGCTATTCTTGATTACTTTGTGTTCGTTCGTTCGTTCGTTGTTTCGTTGTTTCGTATGTTCTTTCGTTTATTCGTTCGTTCCTTTCTTCCTCCCTTCCTCCTTTCCTCCCCCCTTCCTTCCTTCCTTCCTTCCTTTCTTCCTTCGGTTCATTATTTACTTTCTTTTTTACTAAATTTCTTTTTCCCCTTCCTTCCTTCTTTTTGAAACTTCCTTCCTTCCTTCTTTCCTTCCTTCCTTCCTTCCTTCCTTCCTTCCTTTCCTTCCTTCCTTCCTTCCTTCCTTCCTTCTTTCCTCCCTCCTTTCTTTCCTTCCTTCCTTCGGTATTTTATTTACTTTCTTTTTTACTTAATTTTCTTTCTTTTTTCCCTTCCTTCCTTCTTTCTCGAAACTTCCTTCCTTCCTTCCTTCTCGAGTCTACCTTATGGAAATATTTCTTATTTTATCTTTCTTCCATTGATAACAGAAAAAAAAACTTTAATGTTAAAACATGACAAATGAAAGTTACCAGTGATAAGATTCAGAAATTATCTTAACATTGTTTAATGAGCATAAAATACAAGACATTTCGGGAAACATAAATTCTCTCCCCGTGGTATTCATGACATATTGCCGTAGATTATTTTCCTTATATGGTAGTAATATGTCGACCAGATGCCTCGTTGTCTCTAGTGCCTTCTCTTTATGGCTTTTAAATTGACAACAAAAAACACTCCGTCATTTTATAATGAACGTAGATTTCTATTTGTGGCTCAGAAAGCGGAGATAAAATATAAACAAGGTTTCTAAAGAAACCCGCTATTTTGTGTAAGACCGGGGAAAAACAACTCATTTTCGGCTAAGATTAATTCCGAGTCTCATTAAAGGCCCATACTGTCTAGGGAATGCATTTATTTTTATTTCTGAAAATATTTTTATTTTTGGTTTTCTGTTATAGTGTCAAAAAAAACAAAAACAAAAACAACAAAATAAAAACATTGGCCAATTACCTGAACCATCTTTCCATCTTTGCTTAAGATGCAATATGGTTGCATAGTACCATTAAAGTGATTAAGTATTTTGTATGGAAGTCAAACTAGTACTTTGTTTACAATTTACTACTTTTATGCCATACAATTTTACCTTCAGCGCTACTTTCCTATAAATGTTAAGCATCTCACATACAGTAAAAGCGTTATTAAACTGATGCTTGCCCTTTTTAAAGAAAGTGCAAATGTACTTGTATCTGAGACGTAACGTGACTTTAAACAGAACAGAACAGAACAAATATTTTATTATTTTCAGACTTGAGCATATGCTCCTCATCTTAACAGAAATACAGTATATATCAAGGTATCACATAAACATTACAAAAGTATGAATATTCTTATATAAATATATATACACATCAGTACATAATTATCTACCATGAGAGTGATATATAATATAATGGTTATTTATACAAACTCGGATTACAATTAAATTATTTTCTTAAGATATCGAACAATTGTTATCCCGGCAAGAGAAATGCACTTGGCTACTAAGTATTTATAGAGCAATATTATATTGAAACAAAGGCAATAAACTATAGTACTTCTTAAGAATATAGTACTATTACAGACTCAAAGACTTTAAAGTGTAGCTGGTGAAATGTTTACGCTAGCCCAGCTCATTTACACACAGACTTTTTTTTTCATCTCAAGTCTAGATACTTAATTCGTATAAAGCTTATTTCATCTAACTTTTAGGTAAATATTTAATAACGTAAAAATGTATATGGAGGCAAGAGATAAAATTGTCATGAAATAAAAATTAAAAGAAAAATAGCTAGAATAAGAGAAATGCGTGACAATTATTCACAATCTATTAATATATCAAAAGTAGTTTTTTATCACGTTTGCTATACTGGCTGATTTGAACTATGTCATATTTTCACCACTCCGTTTCTAAACCAACTTGACCAACTTCTAAAAACCCTAAGTATCATTACTTTTTAAATTTTTATATAATCTGAGAATGGTTATATAAACATAAGGCTATCATCATTTTTAAAATCTTTATATAATACTTAAATGTTTATATACACATAAAAGTATTATCACTTTTTTATCTTCATATAGTCTTTAAATGGTTACATAAATATACAAAAAAACAGTATTTTCTAAATGGTTAGATAAACGTAAACATAGTATCACTTTTTTAATTTTTATATAACATTTAAATTGTTATGTTAACATAAAAGAAACGTCGCTTTTTAATCTTTTTAAGAATTTTAAATTATCAAACAAACATAAAAGTATTTGCATTCCAGCATTTGCAGTATTTGCATATGGTTATAATAAATGATAAGTATCACCACCTTTTTAATCTGAGTATAATTATTAAAAGGTTTAAAGGCATTAACAAAACGCATTATTATACTTCGCATTTTAGAGCCTACACTGAGGATTATTGACAGGAATATTATTTTTTTTTATTGTTGACTTTTTTTACTTCATCTCAGAATGTATATTTTTTTTATTATCTTCGGCTTTTTTTTCATTTAAAGTGCCCAAGTTTATGTTAGACTTTAAATGTTTATTGTTGTTTATGTTGTTCTTGTTTTATTTACCTAATTGCAGCTCTTTTAACACAATATATATTTTGTTCTGTTTTAACCTATTGAGGTGAAAAGTTCAGCAGGAATAATTCATATACCATTATCATGATATTTCCCCATCATTAACATCTAATAGGAGATGTGAAAGTGTGAAAGAGACAAACATATAATTTGTCTAGAAGGTTGCCGGCCACAGTTACACATTACCAAAACACCACGCTCATCTTAATTTGTTTTTGTGCAAAATATTTTACACATACGACATAGGTGATGTTTTCCGGTTCCCTCCCACATTTTAATTAAAACGCCAACGCGACCAATAACCTTAGGTTTGTTTGTTTGGTTTTACGGTGCAACAACAAAGTATAGGCCACATTAATTAATTTTAATTAATTATTTCATTACTTTTCTTTTTAAGTAATTAATTATTTATTTATCATATTTATTTATTTATGTACATGTACGTATTATTTCATTTCTTTCTTTTTATTTTTCCAGGTCCCAATTCAACAATGAAAGACTTTCGTTTTTACGACTGTGCGCTTCTTAACATCACATATCCAACTAAGGTAATCACCAACACTATATTGACAACGAGAACAGTTCATTATAATAAAGAATTTCCACATGATCCTCAAATTACAGAAATACGTCAGGGTTCAGCGGAATTACGTTCAGCAAATACACACCAAATAAATAACCTAAACATCCTACGTTCCGTCAATAGAACAGTAAATGTTGACGTTATTCGTCAAGGAAACACACGTCTCAATGCAGATGCGGTCGACAGAAGAAGTGGCGTACGTACAATTGATTCATCAGTAAATGTTGACATCAATCGCAAAAGAAACGGTCAAATAAATAGCGACCAAGATGATATGCTATCAGTGAATACGGGTGTAATTATTGACTCGAATCAAGGAAACAATCAAGTAAAAATAAATAATAATAATAAAGGTGTTACACGTTCAGTTAATAGAACTGTCAACATTGTGCACTCAGTCAACACAGATAGGAATATAAATCAAGATCAACAAGGAAAAAATGTATTCAATTCTAGAAATGTTTTACTTACATCAAATAACACATTAAGGCAAAACCCTTCTGGCGAGGAAACAAATTCTTTCTTCGTTAATACCACTGAGACAAAAGTTGGGCAAGGTGACAATTTGATCAATCAAGCAGGGGAAACAGTAAATAATGATAAAACTGTTGTTATAAGTACTAAATTCTACAACTTTTCTCAGAACGACGGAAATTTGGCATCAGCACCTTCTGAAAACTTAGCAAGAATAACCACGATTGATATAAAAGGAAACGCAAGATCTGCCACCGGAAGTGATGAATCAATTATAAATAATTTACGACAAACAGACATTGTTGAAACACGTAGGACAGAAGGTGCAGGCAATACTTTATTCAACCTTAATAATGATGACGTAATAACAAATACGGCTATTGCAACATCTACTTTTGTTTCCGATGGAACTGGTCAGATTGAGAAACATTCATTTAACATATACGGCGTAAATCTTGACAAAAAAGTCAAAAATAATTTAAGTGAAACCAGCAGTGTGGTGAATAATATTAATGCTGATGCAACAAACTCAAATTTAATAAATGATGCCCCAGCTACCGATGTAGTTATTACAGCTGAGACGAGAAACGTTCAGAATAGCAACTCTTTAGTGGCTGGTTTATCTAATAACATCGGAACAGTTCAAGGGGAAACAACTGCTAATAACCAGGAGGCTATTACCAACAACGAGTCGTTGGGTTATTACGATTACGCATACTACTATTACAACGACACAGCGTCCGGAAATGATACCTATATCTATTACGAAGACACGGTCAACACCTATAACGAATCTCAAGCAGATGTTACTGCCAGTTTGATTGATGCTCAAGTAGTAATGGATTCAAGTAACGGTACAAGTATGAACGGTGAATCGGAAATAAGAAGCATGGCCGATATTAATTCAGCGAGCTCTCAATTGTCTAACAAAGAGTTGTCAACGGGATCCAATGTATCTGTCGATGTCAGCAATGTAGACATTACCAATTCCTTACATGACTTTTCAACCATTTCCGATCAAGTGTATCACAAAAACCAGGAATTACAAAAATTGGACAATACCATGATTACAAATGAACTTATTAACAAAGCGAATATAGATGTTACTGAAAATATAACAAATTTTACAAACTTGGATATCAAAGATGTATCAAATGTTCAGGGTTCAAAAGCCGCAGAATTTGTAAACAGAGAAAATGTGAGGAATGTAACTTACACAGGTAGGAAAACGTCTAATGTTACAAATGAATTACTTACAAGTAATGCAAAAAGTCAATCAAGCGAGATTTTAATACCAACTCAATCATCGTCAAGTCAGGTTGAATCCCTTGATTCAAACAGTGCAACTTATGTCGACGTTATAAAAGAAACTAATGCTCAAAATATCAACCAGCGGATTGTACTTGTACCAAATACCATTGTTGTTTTACCAGAGCGCAACAATACAAACACAGTGAAGAAATATATCGTTGAAGCTCGGAGTAACCAGACGTCCAAAACAGTAGATACTCACAATACAGCTCCAAATCATTCTGAACAATCCGGACAATTCCGTTCAATAATAGAAGTAACTGAGAAAACTCAATCGCATACATCTGCTAAAACAGCCGTTATAAACGATTCATTTATTAATGTTATTGATAAATCTGTTGGCTGGAACGACTCTATAATAGACGAGAATCAGCTAATGAATCAGGCAAATTTATTTGAAGGAAAAACTATTGACAATGCGGCTTCAGTGAATAAAGATATAGTTAAACCGATTGCTAATGACGTACCTGCTTCTACGACCATCATATATCCTTATGACGCGAGTACTGACACTTCTTTTAATGAAGCAAGAAAAAAGTTAGTTTATGCAACAAGTGCCGCTGATCGAAAACCAATATATGCCCATGTAGAAGAAATCAAACATTCTCAACTTCATGGTGATAATATTGGTTCTGGCTCGTCGAAAGATTCATCTGCCTTATGGACTAATATTAATACACATATTCAAAAAAGCAGCTCGGGCAGAATTAGAATCATCGATGATACCTCTGACTTATTAAGTTCATCTGTTAAATCAAATGCATTCGCATCAACGAGGTATAATGTTACTACAGGTGTTCGAAATGATGACTTGGCTAACTCAGTTTATGACGTCACTGCTCTAGGTGATCGTTTGAATGATAAGAATCGGCAAAAAATAAATTTTGGACAGGTTATTTCTAATGAACATAATTACAGTACAAATGATAAGAACAATGGTTCTAACGATGAACTTGTTTATTCAGCAAACATAACTAATCCTTCCACAGGTGTTTCTGAGAATACTAATAGGATGCTTATAGATATGTCTGCTGAGTATCGTACAGGAGACGCTTCTAGTATCAACGGAATTTTGGCGTCTAATTCAAGGATTGCTAGCAGTTCCAACCCAAGACATGTGATCAGAGGAAGTATTGAAAGATCAGCTTTTCCTGGACGAGTTTTTGCAGTGGTTCCCGACTTAACGGCCACAAAGGCATTAGCAGTAGAGGAATCGGTCACTACCAAACAAAACGAGCTATCTCAAAATGAGATTACAAGGCAAGGTGATAAATTAAAAGCAATAACGCATACATTTTCCGGAATTTCAGATTTACACAACGAAACATATTCTATACTCGATAAAACTAGTACATCTATTACGGACACATCAATAAATTCGTCTACAAATACCATTAATATTGACAATAGTATCATGACCACGTCAAATCCAAATGTTCAGCTCGATATTTCTACTAGACCATACGACAACTATCTAGGAATTGTGTCAACAACTGAACATCCGTTTGAAAAAGCTGGATCAACATTTGTTAGAATGGTTAATTATTCCGAAGTTACATCAGATTCAATATTTCCTGCACCTAAACTAGATGTCAGTTCTGTTTCTGATATTATCGGAAACAAACAGACAAATACTGAATCAGTTTTGATGTCAATTTTCACAAGTACCCCCTTACCGATAGTTACGAATGACAAATCTACTATTGTATCTACCGATGCTTCAAACACGATAAATTCCCAATCTGGCTTTGATAACAAGATTTCATTTTCTAACCTTAACTTCTTTGCTGATAGCGGAACTCAAGTAGATCGTTTAGGGGGCGTTCCTGTTTTGTCTAGTCAAGATGAAAATAGTTTGAGTAAACAAGCACATTTGGACAGCACATCGTCTTCAACATCTAATCATTTAGTAATAAGGAATGAAACAAGTCGAAGGGGCTATTTTGATATGACAAATATGCTAAACTCTGTGTATAATAAACAAACCGACCAACATTCAACGGACATTTCTAATTCTAAAATATTCGGATTAGCAGTCCCTTTCGGAAATTCACAACTAGATTCTGACTCAAAGCTTTCTGATACAAATAGTAAGATCGATAGCATTATGTCAGATAGTTTTACGTCAACAAATAATGACAAACCTAGCCACAAAACTGGCTATCTAGGTGGAAAAACTATTGTTTGGCAGTCTATGCAATTGTCAAACATATCAAGTCTTCCAAACAAAATTGGGAGTAACAATGTCTTACTTCAGCATACAAGTATTAACATATCTTATAACAAAGATAACAGTACTGGTAGGATGAATGCTTCAGGTATCGATTTAATATCAATAAGCAATGACACAAAAGACGAAAGACGCGATTCTTCCACTTTTATAACAAATGATGTAGTAAGTTCTGTAACGAATGCTTCCGGTAATGGTAGAACGGTTTATCCAGGAACTGTTGCTAATATTATGTTGAATGACAAAAATGTGCAAGCGTCAAACAATGGTCATGTGTGCATTAAAAATATTTCAGATTCAGGTACTTTTCCTGTCTTTTCATTAGAAAATGGCAAAACCAAAGTGCTTAACAGAGGAACAAGTTTTAAACCATTAGACGCTGTCATTAGAACAACCACAAGTTCAGATTCAATGATATCTGACAATAATATCAACACAAGAACGTCATCAGTTCCTAATGATGAAGTCATGTCAACGTTTACAGAAAGTGTCCCTCGCATGTTGTCAACTACAACAGAAAAAGAGGGTGCTACCCTTCCTTTAGACACAACTGTACGGTCAACACATGTTCAAAATATGAACGGTATTGGCAGATTTGTTTATGATAAGGCGGTAGAGATGGTTAATGCTGATACAAAAATAATTACTAGAAACACAGGAAATGTACTAACAGACAGTGACAAAGCACCTCCAAGCTCATTTGACATGTTTGTAAATGTTAATTCTGAAATGAACAACATCAGGAATACTGATTCAGAACGGGTGACAATCGTTAATGACGGTGTACCATTCGTAAATAATGTTTTAAAATCTACTAATGTAGAAGATTTGGATATTACAATCAATGGTAATGCTAATAAAAATAATATTCTGGCTGCAAGGAATATAAAAAGACAACCTTTTGATAGTACGAAAAACGTTCCAATTATCATGCCACCTATAGAGGTGAAAAAGTCTACAAGGGACGTTATAAACAGAATCTCTTATCTAACCGATCAAGATCAAAACCAGAAGAAACTGTTAATCGGACAAATTTTATTAACACCAAAGAGGAATATAACTTTGTTTAATCCCTATTTGAAAGCAACTGATTATAACATAAAATTACCAAAAATACCACTGGGAGAGGTAAGGAAAGAGGCTAATAACACTGTATATAGAAGGTTATCTGGTACCACAGGAAAGGAAACATCCAAATCAAATTTAAGTTTGTCGACAATATGGGACATCAACCGTGGAAATACTGATGTTCAGGAATTAACTGTGGAAAATCGTGCTACTCTTCCATTGACAATTCAAACAAACAATATTAACTCTGATAAACTATTCAGAGTTAACAACCAAAATAGTCAAAATAGACAACAAGTGTTTAATAACCTGTATATTGTGGATGGAAGAAATGAGACACAGCAAGGGAGTAGCAAAAACAAAACCGATATAAATCAGCAGGTATTGCGAACTTTGGAAGCATTGTTTCTTGAGCTAGGTGCGATTGATGCAAAAAATGATCAAACAAAGACACAAACGTCGCCAGTATACAGAGACATCTCTAACGAATACCGGGGGTCATATCCTCTGTTTCGTGTTCATGAAAATCTCTTGACACTACCAACTGTTGTTAGAGAATTTGGAAGTAATCAGCAATATATGAGCAGTCAAAGAGGGTCTGATAATCATAGACTGTTAAATAATGTTGCTGTGGCGAATCAACGTGATTGGAATAATGCCTTTAAACTTAATACAAATATCAATGTTGAAAACATCAGCGATTTAAGAAACTCCGGACAGTCTGTTATTGATATGTCAAGGATGCCAACGGGAAATTCTAATCTCTTTTCTAGATTATCAAACACATTTGCGGACGTAAGTCGTCAAGGAAGAGGTAATGAACACACAAAGAATGTAGTACAGAACAGTAAAGAAACAACAGTGATTCAATCACAAAATGATTCAGTCAGCAATGGAATGATTAATGAAACTGATATTGCACAAGACTTACCAAGTAACCAAGTTGTACAGTCTACGGTTAGAAAGCAAGCTATTATAAAATCACTAGGGTCCGGTTTCTTCAATCCTTTTACTGGTGAAAATATAACATTACCGGTAAAAGGAAAACATTTTTCAGACACGTTCATCGCACGTGGAATAGGAAACTTACAACAAATGAAGGGAGTAGAGCAATTGCTACCTGCTACGTTTTTCACAAATGCCACAAATGAAAAGTATACATACATTCTAAACAATAAATCTAAAGAAAGTAAGAATGAGGGAGAGCAGACCAGACTTTCTATTGTAAGACAGCTTGAACCAGATACACTCGCCACAAACAAAGTTGAAGCATTGACAACTAACAAAACATCTGTAAAGAATAGAAACGTGACAGAAACAGGAAACGGCAATATACGAGTAGATGACGGCAATATGATTGTTAAGGCTTCAATTCTAAGCAGGCTGTTCTCAAAAAGTGATAGTGAAATAAATACAAGTACCAGAGGAATTGTGGAATTGCCTTCTCCTGGTACAAGTCAAATACGCGACTTTGGCAAAACAAATATTTTAGAAACCATGAAATCGTCTCCTACTGATTCGAGCCAAATAAATGATGGAAGTATTGTAACTGGTTACCCTGGATCGGTTACATTGCCGTTATTTGAAGAAAGCATTGCCAATAATGAACAACTAACAGACTCTTCGAGAACTTTCAGTATGCCATCTGTTACCTCCAGCAATACTAATTCGGCACACTTGTCACAGTTGACTGAAATAAATCAGTTGCCATCGATTTACGAGTTAGACACGTATACTATAGACTTATTTGATGTCAATAAAATGAAACAAAATAGCAAATCTAGAGGTAATAATGGAAAATTATTTGACTACAATAACATTTTTGCAAAACTCAAAACGTTTTAACACCAGACAACTATTTTTTCACCCAGAATGAGCTTTTAAACGGGATAGCCCTAAACCCGGCGGAAATGTCATCATTATCAGTTGATTCTTCTTCAAATGTAGCATCAAACGGTAGAAAAGAAGTGTTTGTAGACAAAGGTGGTAAATGTAAAGAGAATGAGATGTTTATTTGCGATGCTGAGGGTAAAAATCGCGACATCCCTGGAATGGTTTGGTGGTGCTTTTCACATTGTAAGAACGGCGTTTGTCCACCTGAAAAATGCACCTGTCGATGTGAAAAGCTAACTACACTCCAAAGAAACGAGACCACTGCCAGACAAAAAGTTTCCGGAGCCAAACGACGCGAAAAAGTGATACAGTTGACCCTCAACAATCCCGCAGCAGCTGGTGACAATGTACCCAACGAGTCGACAGTTGCAAAGGGTCTTACAACGTCTATTCCGGTAATTCGTAATGCTGATTCATCAAGGAACATTATTCAAACAAACAACACTGTAGTGTCAGTTATGAAAACTGGAAATATGAACATAGTAAATTCCGAAAGTAATAGTTTAAATGTTCCCCTGCAGTGCAAAGGTATAAATGCGTTTGCCGATACAACTGGTATAGATGAACTTTGTACTAAAATGTGCGCACAAAATATATGTCCGGACGCAATATGCAGATGTTTGTAAAATGAAGGTTTTGTATCTTGGTAAGCGTCAGAATGGAAAATAAACAACTTTACCACTCAAAAGCGACAAATAGGCAATTTAGAACTATGCCACTCAAAAGAGTTAAACAGGCAGTTAAGAACTATGCCTATCAAAAGTGTTAAACAGGTAGTTAGGAACTATGCCACATAAAAGCGTTATATAGACAATTAAGAACTATGCCATTCAAAAGAGTTAAACAGGCAGTTCAGAACTATGTCTCTCAAAAGCGTTAAAGAAGCAGTTAGGAACTATGCCACTCAAAAGCGTTAAACAGGCAATAATATTGCCTGAACATAGGCATTTCTTCAGTTCATTTGGAACAATGAGTATAATTGGCAAATGATTTTATGTATTAAACTGGCAAAGTAACAGTGTAGACCTATAAATCTTTATTGACTTAGAACAAAATCACAAGAATAAATATCCATAGAGAATTATGAAATTACAAACGGCAATAAGTGTAAATAGTGTACAATGTTTTATTGTGTATATGTTTATATTGATATAACTGTTCACTAAATCAACAATAATTACAATTTACCATTTCTTGTTGTTATTTTGTTATTTGATATGTTGTGGTTTCTGTTGCTTTTGGCGTTTTGTTCTATAATAATTACAAAACATTATCTAAAGAAAGAAAACTCGACACTTCCACTCTTACATAATTATGTAAATATGTATTGGGCATATGCTGATACTAGTATATACCCCAATATCTTTTGATTCTGGTATATGCAATATGTTCCCATATATTCTGATATATTCTGATAAATTCCATGTATTCCGATATATTGTATATATACGTATCGTATTTTGATACATTTGTTATATTCTGTTATATTTCATATATTTTGATATATTTCATATATCACATTTTAGAACTGATATATTCCATATAGTCTGATATATATTATATATTTGGACATTTTCTTATATATTCATATAATTTTGATATATTTCATATTTTCTAATATTGTCTAAATAGTCCGAGATATTCAATATATTTTTTTGTATTCTCATATATTCATATATTTTGTTGTATTTCATACATCAAAACTGATATATTCCATATATTCTGATCACAGGAACTTGAAGTTCTATCAATATTAACCATAATTTGCAAAATATACCCCCATATTATATTTAAAAAAAACTTATATAGGGGGTATATTTGGATATTATCATTAATATTGGTTATTTGATAGAATTTCAAGTTCTTGTGATTCTGATACATGTATATAATTTATGTATTCGGTCAGAAGTATCTGTAATGATTTAAAATGTTTCACATTTATTGCTGTCTTTAATTTTAATGCAGCAGCTATGAATATTGATAATATAACCGCTATGATTATCCAATTAAAATTAACGTTACAATTAAGCCTTCAGTATATTAAGCACAACATAAAGAGATCGACACAGATCTACAGAATGTAAAATTATCAGTCCAAGCAATTTCGTCCAAGGAAAATTTGCATTATACGCAAGGAGTATTATGTTAAAAAGGGATGTTATGATGGGGTGTACAGAAAGGCTTTTATTATGCCCCCCTTCGAAGAATAGAGAGTATATTGTTATGCTAATGTCGGTCTGTCTGTCTGCAAGCGCATGGTTTCCGCTGATTATCTGAAAAAACTATTTACCACAAAGTCTTCATAGTGTAAATAGTTATTTGGCAATGAATAATTACCTAACTGAAAATTATATGAAAGAAAAAAATACAGGTCAAAATATATAATATACTTTTTTTCCTTGCTGTTCTTGATTGTGAACGAGAACTATTCCGAGAGTTAGTCGAGTAATTGATACCCTGCAAATAAAAAATAGATGTTTTGTAACTAAATTTCTGAGAACCGAAGCAAATTTAGACAAACCATGAAAGTTATAAAATTACATTTCTATGGAAACCATCTGAGATTGAAAAAATGAATTTTACAGAGGGAAACGACGGTAACCTAGTTTATAATTTTGTACAACTAATGAGGCTCGGTATCTATGGTAACCAGGTTTTTTTTTATCGTATTATATAACGTAGTTTATTATTCAGTGAGAGACAAATCCCTGCAAGTAAATTTTTATCATCAAATGAGGTTGTTATAAGGACAAAATTTAAAACCGAACAGACTCGTTCATCATTTGCACTTGTCTAATTTAGCTTCTCATTAATTAACTCTAAAACTACATCAACTGAGATAGCAAAATCACAATAACAGTTGCTAATAGTTAATTTAGGCAATATTATTTTTGAAAAAAAACAACATGTTTGATCAGGAACAATGTCTTCAGTCAATTAAATTCAAATTATCACTCAGAAAATGAATATATTGTTCTTATCACCTGAAGAAAGAAGCACTTTAATAATTTGTCAAAAAAATGTAGCGAAATGTAAACAAAGTGGTATGTTGACTTACATATCAAGTACTGTATCACTATAACTATGCACATTAATAAAATAAAACAGAAGCAAAAAATGGGTTAGGAGATAATTCAATGAGTTTTTGTAAGGACACTTTAGCATGCCATCAAAATAAAAAATATATATATAAAAAAATAAAAAACAAAAACACAATAAAAAGCATATCTGGGGGCATAATGATCGAAGTTGATTCATACATATCTTGCTTAAGTCTGGAAATGTTTTGTATTAACACTGATTAATAACGTAAACCGTGTCTTCATTTTCTCTCTCGGGAAATCTCGGTTTCTCTCGAGAAATCTCACAAAACAAACCCTTAAAGAACATTTTTCTCACCTCAAGATTACATTTTGAGATATTTTCAATAAAAAAATATATTTCTCGAAGAAGTTTATCTTTTTTTAAGATGTTTTGTTATATTTTCTGATGGCGGTACTCATTCATAATACTCAATCATCTTTTGTTGTTTGGTTCTTAATAGTGATTTATATGGCCAGTTTCAATGATTTTCAAGTGTTGTAACTCTTGAAAAGTACCATACATGTCATTCACGTGCTTAAGCGTCTAATATTGTATTCACGTGATAAGCGTCTTATATTGTATTCACGTGCTAAGCGTCTTATATAGTATTCACGTGATAAGCGTCTCATATTGTATTCACGTGCTAAGCGTCTTATATAGTATTCACGTGATAAACGTCTTACATTGTATTTACGTGTAAGCGTCTTATATTGTATTCACGTGATAAACGTCTTACATTGTATTCACGTGATAAGCGTCTTATATTGTATTCACGTGATAAGCGTCTTATATTGTATTTACGTGTATAACGTCTTATATTATATTCACGTGATAAGCGTCTTACATTGTTATTCACGTGATAAGCGTCTTATATTGTATTCACGTGATAAGCGTCTTATATTGTATTTACGTGATAAGCGTCTTATATTGTATTCACGTGATAAGCGTCTTATATTGTATTCACGTGATAAACGTCTTACATTGTATTCACGTGATAAGCGTCTTATATTGTATTCACGTGATAAGCGCCTTATTTTGTATTTACGTGATAAACGTCTTATATTGTATTCACGTGATAAACGTCCTACATTATATTTACGTGATTAACGTCTAACATTGTATTCACGTGATAAACGTCTTATATTGTATTCACGTGCTAAGCGTCTTATATAGTATTCACGTGATAAACGTCTTATATTGTATTCACGTGATAAGCGTCTTATATTGTATTCACGTGATAAACGTCTTATATTGTATTCACGTGATAAACGTCTTACATTATTTTCACGTGATAAGCGTCTTACATTGTATTTACGTGATAAACATCTTACATTTTATTCACGTGATAAACGTCTTACATTGTATTTACGTGATAAACGTCTTACATTGTATTCACGTGATAAACGTCTTATATTGTATACACGTGATAAAAGTCTTACATTGTATTCACGTGATAAGCGTCTTACATTATATCCAAGCGATAAGCGTCTTACATTGTATTCACGTGATAAGCGTCTTACATTGTATTCACGTGATAAGCGTCTTACATTATATTCAAGCGATAAGCGTCTTACATTGTATTCACGTGATAAGCGTCTTACATTACTTTCCAGTGATAAGCGTCTTACATTGTATTCACGTGATAAGCGTCTTACATTGTATTCACGTGATAAGTGATGTACGTGTTTAACGATTTCCAAAAAAAGTTTGTCCGATGTTTTCTGAAACATTTATATTTTAACTTTTAATTAGATAATGAGTTCTGATTTCTTAGATATTTAACAAGAGACATATAAATTTTCATTAAAATATTCAGAGTTATAACTAACGAGAAATCTTGCTTCAATACATTCTTTTAAATCCTGTGAGTTAGATCCCATTCCAACATGGCTGTTAAAAGAATGCCTAGATGAACTGACACCAGTGATAACCAGTTTGATAAACGTGTCCTTTGATGCTGCTTATGTACCAAAAATGTTCAAACACTCACGAATAAGACCACTTCTAAAGAAACCAAATCTAGATCATAACGAACTGAAAAACTATAGGCCTGTGTCTAACTTGCCATTCCTGTCTAAAATCTTGGAAAAGGTCGTTGACGTACGACTTGAGAGCCATCTGAAGACAAATAATCTACACGAGGTCAACCAATCTGCTTATCGCAAGTTCCATTCGCCCGAGACTGCATTGTTAAAAGTTCAAAATGACATTCTACGGTATTTGGATAATAACAATGTGACTATTCTTGTGATGCTTGATTTGTCTGCTGCCTTTGATACAATTGATCACGGAACGCTCCTTTGCCGCCTTAAACGACACTTTGGAATTACAGGCAAGCCACTCGCATGGATGACGTCATACCTGACCGACCGATACCAGACTGTATGCATAAACAACAAACTATCACAGCCGCCAGTCCACATGGAGTACAGTGTACCTCAAGGGTCTGTCCTGGGACCCAAGAGCTATGTGATGTATACGAAACCTGTCGGAGAAATCTGCCGTACATATGATCTAAACAACCTTTTCTTCGCAGATGACTCACAACTCTATCTATCCTTCAAACCATTGACTAATATTTCAATTCAAGAGAATATAAACAGTATTGAAAGATGTCTTGAAGATATTGTTAGTTGGGTGAATGCCAACATGCTGAAGCTAAACGGCGATAAAACAGAGTTGATCATCTTCTCATCTGAACATAACGCACAACCTGTTTCAGATGTTACAGTAACAGTCGACGATTCGAAAATTAGCCAATCATCTAGTGTGCGCAATCTTGGTGCATTTCTTGACTCGAACATGAGGATTGAACAACATGTAAATAATATCTGTAGGAACTGATATGCACAATTAAGACAAATTGGTCACATCAGACCCTATCTTACTGTTAAAGCAACCAAATCTCTAGTAAATTCACTTGTTACTTCTAAGTTAAACTACTGTAATGCACTGTTATATGGAGTCTCTAAGCAGTCAATGACCAAGTTACAACATGTTCAAATTACAGCAGCTAGAATTGTGACCAAAACACTCAAATATGACCACATAACACCTATCTTACGTGAACTTCACTGGCTTCCGGTAGAGTATCGGGTTGAATACAAAATTTTGACTTATACATATAAATCTCTCATCGATCAATCACCAGCCTATATAAAAGACATGATAGACGTGTACATCCCAGTCAGAAATCTGAGGTCCCAGAATAACTCAATGACATTAGTTGTGCCTAAATCTCGGACAGTTCGATATGGTGACAGGTGCTTCCAGACAGCCGCAGCAAAATTATGGAACGCGTTACCACCTGACATAAGAGACTGTAATATCTTGCCATGTTTTAAGAGAGCTCTCAAAACACATTATTTCATAAAGTTCTATGGACGTTAGTTCATAAATCATCACGCATGTACTACTTTTGCTAAATTATCAGTGTTAATTTCAATTGTGCCTTGATTTTAAACTAAATGTGGCTGTATTTCTTACCATCCTTTACTGGTTTTAGATTATCATTATTGTTTAATAGGTTTACTTAATTTATGTTGTACATATATATGATTATGTTTTATCGGATTTATGTAAAGCACCCTTGAACATTTATTATTTATTATTTATGAAAAGAGTGCTATAGAAATGTGGTATATAATAATAATAATAATAATAATAATAATTAAATAAGTTGACTGACACTGTGAATAAATTGCACATTCCATGTCTAGGATCAATAAAATCGAGTTTGCGATGTTTACTTATCTATTATTTGTTGTTACATCCTTTTTTGTATAATTATCAAACCAACCTTTGTCGCTATTTTCCATGTTACGACTCATGGACCTTAGTGATCCTTGTTTAATCAGCCGCCATATTGATATCTATTGGAAGAAATACCTTACAGTGAAATACACGCTCTGACGTCACAAAATGTACTTTAAAATAGGTATCTCGAATACTGTCGAAAAACGGCGCGAGCGCTTTCATGCTTTTACGACATTACTCATAATATTCCTATTCGTCAGGGTTCGTAACTCTTGCAATGCATCTAGTCATGGACGAAGTTGTAGCAAAAATATACATTTCCGTTGAGGAGTTGTCTCTATTTGGTTGCAAGTCCTTATTATTCCGACCAACATAAACAGTGTCTGAAGTGTTCGGTAATAGGTTCACTCGCTCTACATAAATTTCTTGATGCCGGCTCGCCGTGTTACGTTAGGATTTTACTGAAAAACAACCTAAAACTCCGAATCCATCCAAAAATTTTATCGAAGCTTGGCTTCCAGCTTTCTACAAAATTTATCTATCAAGGCTAGGATCCAAAATTATTTAGCCAATCAAATTTAATCTTACATAGCGTCAGAAAACCTTTAATTTTCACGCCATTTTTAAAAAGCAGCAAGTATTATTTTGAGCGCAAAGATATAATGATGATTAAAATGTTTGTTTTCATGAATTCTTTTCAATAAATCATATTTACACTGACTTTTGATTTAGCGACCTCACCTGTTCCTCTGTAGTAAGTTTTCGTTTGGTTAATTAACATAAGTGTACATCTGGTTTTGTGCATTTTTTCTTTTTCCTTTTTTTCCGGTCATTTTATCCTTTCCGGTTTTTAGTGTATATATTTACTGGCCGGGATCCGGGACGCCCGGACTGGCCGGGATCCGGGACGCCCGGACTGGCCGGGATCCGGGATCGTACAAGATATAGAGGTAAAACTAATAAACTATATTTGTGTTGATTATTGTCGTAATGAAAGGACATTAAACGTTAAGTTTTTTTATTGTATGTAATGAACGTTAAATTAATTAAACTTATGATATAAATATATTTAGAGCTATTTATTAACAAACTTAAAATGGGGAAATCCTAATACTTATAATTATATGCCTAATTAATTGTAAAAATCAAAGACTACATTCTTGAATTGGTCAAATCCCGGGATCCCTTTATGTTTTAATGCGATCCAAGCTTTTCTGAAAACTATATTCTTGAACTGGTCAATTCCTGGGATCTCTTTATATTTCAATACGATCCCGGCTTTTCTGAAAACTATATTCTTGAACTGGTCAATTCCCGGTATCCCTATATGTTTTAATAGAATCCCGGCTTATCTGAAAAACATCTTAGACTGGTCAATTTCCGGGATCCCTATATTTTTAATAGGATCCCGGCTTTTCTGGCTGAATTGATTGACAACTTGTGTTTACTTTAGGACTTGTGTCTGTCACTCATTCCAATACTAAATAACATATTACAACTTAACTTCGTAAAAAGAGACATCTTTATGAATTCTACCTATCTAACATTTATTTGGTCAAGGTCAACAGGCCATACAGTAAATGTGCATAGACATAGGGACTTCATTCTATCTGTTTACATGCATCTTCATATATACTCATATTCCTCTTTGTTAAACTGAGAGAACTGGCTTCCATAACTTTATGTCACTTTTATTTTGATGTTCGCTGAAGTCTCTTCAGTTAACAGAACTGTCATTTTTACATTTAAACGCACCCCTGGAAAAAATGACGAAGCGAGTCGCTACTAGCTTTTATAAAAGCTAACCTTGTATTTAACCTATAATAAATATAGCAGCGACATTGTTTATAAACAACGCTTGATTTTTTCAACTTGTTTGTTATAATACACCTGACCTGTCATTAAATCAAGTATTTTCTTATTTTGATCTCTACGTACAATTAAAAAAGAAATAGAAAGCCTGGACAAGTTTGTATAACATATTTGATATAACAATCAAAGATTATGTGAAAAAAATATAAAAGGAAATTTAAAAATATAAGTTTAAATGTCAACAACCTTTTTGCTGCCACAGCTCTAATTTTATAATTTCCTAAACATTATTTTTTCAGGTTCTATGAATTGCAGACATGTATGCTTAGTTTTCCCTTTATGTATGAGAGTTTTTTTTATCTGATTAAAATCAGCTCCTTACTAACGATACGCATTAGGATCTGACGACCACCAATTTGTCATTTTCTCGTCACCTTTCAAGCAGCCAATCACCGGAGAGCTTTCACAATTTTGAAAGCGATCCGGATTCTTATTTTAACCGCTGGATAACATATAAAGAGTATGTAATTTTCACGATTTTGAGAACAAACATAGCGTTGTTATATAGCCGACAGGTAAACTGGCAAAATAATCTTTCCCTTTAAAAATTAAGTCTAGTGCTTCCAGTTTATTTGTTTCAAATTACTTTAAACATTCTTTTTTCTGACAATATTGATACAATTTGTTTCACTTCTACGGACAACGATATTTTGATACTTCGTCAAATGCCTATCTGCAAAGGGCGTCTTGATTGCATGGCTAAAAAAAATCAAGTATGGGAAATCGGGACCCGGGAAATCCGAACGCGAGTCAAATATGGTGACAATTAGATCTACATGCAATAAAAACCTTAAGTAGATCTGAAGATTGGAATTATTTTTATCTATACTTTTGTAGAAGACAGTGAATAATAAATAAATTGATTCTTTTTCATACAGTACAATGAAGAATGCACTAAAAACATGTTAATATCAACGTCAGGACTGTCCAATGAAAATGGACGTAACAAACATGCAATATCATTAATAAAATTCAATGGCACGATCGTCCAACGAAAATAGCCGTTATATACATCCAATATCATTAAAATAATTCAAAATCGACGTTACAAATTAAATTGTATCAGGAATTTCACAACTTAAAAATCTTCTTTGTTCAAATTTTAATTTCAACATTGTTGTCAATATTTACTTTTGCATAATTAGTTTGTGAATTGCCTTACTTTCTCACATATTCTTCCAAAAACTGGATTAAAAATTAGGGTAAATTAGGTCACCATTTGGTAATTTAATATTATTTTAGGACATCACTGGTGACATGTCCGGGGTCCGTTCCCTCAGTGCTTGGACGGGTGGATGCTAGAACACACACACACATGTAAGTCTAGACCAATAAAATGTGTGCAAACATTTAAAATCATTTTCTCACTCCTTTTTTACAGAACATTTATTCATGTTGTGAAAAAGTACCAAAGATTGAAAAGCGTTGCAATGCATTTCACTCAAATAGGGCAAATAATAGCACAAAATACGATTTTCAAGTTATCTCTGAATATAATTTCTAATTGTCTTTTGCATAGCGTTCAGTTTTAAATGCCCCAGCTGATATTTGTAAGACATTCAAATGTTTTGGATCTCGATGTAGTTACTTTCAGCTATAAGGTATTCATGATTAACTTAACAATGTAGGCACAAATTAAATCATAGTTTTCTTAAGGGAATCTATTTTCTAAGATTATCACATTTCTTTTATGATACGGAATAACAATACATTTTTTGCACAATTAATTTTCAGTTAACATTTTAAAATGTTAGAAATTTGATTTGATTTTAGTTTTGTTGCTCGCGATGAATTGATACAAATGACAATAACAATGACCATTTTTCTGCGAGTAAACTGAATTGTGACATATTAAATAGTAATATAGTTGTAATTAATATTCTGCTATCATAGAACGATCGAAATGTAATCGAGTCTTAAATGTCATTTTATAATTAAACAGTGCCTACGTCTTTTCGCTTGTATTGGTAATACCATGATATTCATCTAAACAAAATAAAACTCGATAACAGTTAAATGTCAAACGGTCTCGAGGGAAAACAACGTTATTAATATTGTTTCATTTTATGCTCGCAAGGAGTGCTTAAATGGTCAAGATCTTTCAATTAGGATATGATTTGTCAAGCGATATCAGTGTGTAAGCCCTTTACTGTGTGAACTATATGAGCCCTTTTCCACATAATAAGCCCCTTCCTTGTGGGCATTCAACACCTAAATTAATAATTATCAAGGACGCCTTGCCGTAGAAACTAATTCATGCACATACCAGAAATCATGGTGCAAAATGATTTCCGCTTAACAAACTAAAGTTCTTGTCTTTCTGTCTCGTTTTCCCTGACATAGCAAACAGGCCTTAGACCATAGCTAACACCCATATAGAACATCGCCTCGTCAGTAGTGACAAAATATTTTTCATTTTCCACTATTTTAACGGAGATACTGACACCAAGAACGAGTACGTCTATTCTGAGCTTGCTTCACTTTCTTTTTAACTTATAAACATCTTGTTTGAGATACCCCCAATTTGTTTGCCATCTATCTTTGGATTGGTGGATTCACCGATCTTGTCATATTACATGTCTTTCGTATGACGTCGTATGTAGCAGCAATACGTTGTTTCTTAACAGGGGTCCATTTTCATGTTATTGCGAGTGTTACTTTGAATAAAACCTTTGGAATGCTGAATATGATTTATAACCCCAAATGGAAACAGTATGTCCCAATTCTTTATTCATCAAAATGCAATGTCTTCAACTAAAGCACTAATTCTACGTCTTGTCCATTTGTTACAAAACCAAAATATATCGTAGACAATTAGGTTTATATACATGGTTGCACGGACTAGCTCGGGAAAATGTGCAGACATATTGTTTTCAAAAGTAATAGAATGGAATCACCTCTCGTATAACATTGCATTAAATAAATAAATTGAGACATACAAATATAAGCATTTCTGGGGTTTTAAAAAGAACAAACAATCAAATAAAGAAATGTATGGTTAACAAATATTCTATCAGACACTCTGTATAATTCTTTGCTTCTTGTGGAATATGGAATATAAATGTTCATGCGTCATAATGCAAATTTCAGATGAAAATATTTACAATTGTCTGTTGAAACAGACGAACTGTGTAGGTTTTTGTCGTGAATGTTGAATATACAATTACACAAACGAGACGGAAAACAAAAATGCTAATAGAAATGTTTACATGCGTTTGTAATTCATTTAGGTTTGCCACCCTGAGGGATCAGTTAAACTATCCAAGCAGTGTTATATACGGTGCGGATAAACCACGTGGATGTGAAATTATAATTGCCATTCTATATGTAAAACCTCTTGTGAAATAGAAGTGAAAAAGAAATTATAATTGCCATTATATAACGTACCTCTCATGAAAATGAAATTATAATCTTCATGCAATAACCTCTGGTGAAAAAGACATTATCATTTACTTATGACCAATCAGACTAGAGAGAATTTAAATTGGGCCACTTAATTAAAAGGACTACTTTCTAGACGGTTGGGTCTTATTCCGTACCGGGATGAGACCGAATAGCCAGTAAAAATACCGGAATCACCGGTGTGACTCGTGAGGAACGTAAAACTTCACATACTGCGCATGCGCACACAGTTGTCGGACGGGGCCGTAAATGATGTAAGACTTTCTGGTTGAATCTCGATTAAAAGATCATTAATTGGTCAAAGTGTAGTTCTTCGTTTTATTCATGAGCATCAAGCCACTTTCTACGATATCTACATTTATTTAGCTGTGACAACGCATCGTGTAGATGAAATAGTGTCCAAATCAGTGTCAGTCTTTCAAAATCGTTCCCTGTGTCAAGATACAAGATACAAGAAACTTTATTTTAAGTCGGTTTACATATTACAAGAAACATTAGCTAATAAGCTATTTACCGACAATAACAAAAGCATAAAACATATTTGCTAACATATAACAGTTCTGAAAATAAAAACATATAAAACTATTAGCAGCTTAAGCATGAAATAAGAGTATCAAGGTTAAGAAGAACTTTACAATAAGATGGTAAATTAAGGCATAGCTTGATGACATGCACAGTAGATCTACAAGACTACATATTGTATTAAAGGTAATAACAGTTTCTAAAAGTAATAAATGACTGTAGTCTAGAAATTTAAGTATGATACATATAGCAATGTGAAATAAATAAAAATAATAATAAAAAATAAAAAATTAATAAAATAGTAATAGTTATAAGTTAACATCTACAATTTATAAATACATAATTGAAGGTTTCCTAAAAAATATATATAAATAAATAAATAGATAAAATTAAACTTATTTATAAAAGTGCATAAAAATTTATGATAGAACTTATACAGCATAAAAAAGAAACAAGATAAAGCACATACAGTGTAACAAACAAAATTAACTAAAATTAAGTTGCATGCACAGCCTAATGGAATGGGGAATAAGGAGTATTAATATAAACAAAGCATACAAACACAACAAAGATTCAACTAGCATAAAATACAAGGGTTTAAGAAAAATTAACACACAACATATAATCAGAGCATCATAGCAAACTAAAAGGGATGCACAAAAGCAAGGCAAACAAACAAAACATGTAGTCTAAGCATTTACATAAATTAAAACTAAGCAGAAAAACAAACACATAGCAAATTTACAAGCACATAGCACATTTACAGCTTGGGCCACTCCAGACCTGGATCAGTCTCCCAAACTCTTTGTAATTTTCAACCTTGCGGATGTCATTAGGGAGACTGTTCCAAATCTGGGCACCTTCAAACTTAAAAGAATTCTTACCGTATGTTACTGTTTTGACCCTTGGGACATTTACACTTTTTTGATACCTAAAAGAATAATTGGAATTTTTAAATTGAATTAAATCATTTATATATGGTGGTGATTTTCCGTACAGGCATTTAAACACTTCTTTGGCTATTATTTTAATTCTTGACAAATGTAAAGTAGGCATATTAACTTTTTTTAATAATGTGTCATATGAAGAATTAAAATCATTAAATACTATTTTTAGAGCTCTATGCTGGAGTTTTTCAAGTTTTTCTGTGTTTGTTTTGGAGCAAAAATGCCAGACAAGGGGACAGTAGTTACAATTAGATCTGATAAAAGATTTGTAAATAAGAAGAAGACATTCTGAATTTAAAAATTTCCTAATTCTTAAGAGCACATTTAATTGTTTGGCAGCTTTTTTACACATTCTGGTGACCTGTATATCAAAGTTAAGTAAAAAATCTATGTCTACCCCTAGCAGTTTAACACAATCTTCACATTTTATTGTAACATTATTTTAAGTGTTCATTTGTTATTTTCCCAACAGCTATGGCTTGAAACTTGTCAGGGTTAGCTTGCATTTTATTAATGTTAAACCAGTTAATAAGTATTTTACTTTCATTTTCTAATGTGTTTTTCAATATGTCTATTTTAGAGTTGGAGAAGGCTAGAGTATTGTCATCTGCATAATTGTAGAGGATGGATTTATCTATAAAATAAAAAATATCATTCATGAAGATGTTGAAGATTAAAGGTCCAAGAATAGAGGCTTGTGGCACCCCCTTAATTGTTTCAAGCCAAGTGCTATGATACTCTCCTATTTTAACTGTTTGTTTCCTGTTTGAAAGATAGTTTGAGACTAGAGAACATGCATTTTCAGACAACCCATATGCCTCTAGCTTTTGGACTGTAAGATCATGCGGTAGACAGTCAAAAGCCTTGGACAGGTCCATTAGGATTGCTGCCACATGCTCATTTCTGTCTAACGCCATCTTCCAGTCCTCAACTAGACGCAAAAGAGTTGTCTGACATCCGTAGCCTGGTCTGAAAGCGGCTAAATAATTATGAAATATATTTTCAAAATGGTTGCTTAATTGTTCATTTATAATTTTCTCAAATATTTTTGACATTGATGGTAATATACTAACTGGCCTATAATTTTTCATAATAAAAGGATCATCTCTCTTAAAAACTGGAGTGACTTGAGCCATTTTTAAACTGTTTGGAATTAAATTTGTGTTGATCATATTATTGACTATCTTGGATATAGGTTTACAAATTATATTTGCTGAGCATTTCAGTATTTTGGGTGGTACATTGTCATATCCTGTTGCTTTCTTTGGGTTTACTGATTTTAGATGTTTTTCAATTGACTCTGATGTTACAGTAGAAAAATTGAACTTTTGTACATTGTTATTGTTTTGTTTAATTAATTTAATACTAGGGTGTTCATTTTGAGTAGTAGTCTGATTATTTATCCCAATATTTTTGGCTATATTTACATAAAAGTCATTTAACATATCACACACTTTAGTTTGATCGGCAATCAGCGACTCATTTTCCTTAAGAATAATGTTACTTGAACTTTTCAAAATGGATTTTTGACTTAAAAAAGGTTTGATTGTTGGCCAGAAATCTTTAGACTTTGGGCCCCCGCTACATCTTTCCATGAAATAGGTGGTAATAGATAGATTCACGTTTTATTTTTGTTTTGAAGTTCCTGAGTTTTCTATACTTTTCCCAATTATTTTTTGTTTTATATTTCAGATATGTGTTATGTGCCTGTCTTGTTTGGTAGATTATTTTTCTGTATTTAGAGTTCATATAAGGTGGTGAAGACTTTTTAGGATATTTTTGTTTTATAGGTGCATGTTCGTCTAAAATTTCATTAAAAAGTTTATTATATGCCCAGTAAGTGTCATCAACATCATCAAAAGTAAATGCTACTTGGAACGGTACTTTGTCTAGTTCATTGTTAAAAACATTTTCATCAAAATTTTTGTAACTCCTAAAAGGTATTCTCTTTTTAGATACGGTATTAACCTGTTCTTTGAGAGTTGTAAATATCATACTATGGCAGTCACTTATGCTGCTACTGATAACTGATGAATTACATAGCAAAGAGGACGAGTTTGTTAAAATTACATCAATAAGGGTTGGGTTGTCTATATTCTTAAAACATGTTGGTTTGTCAATTAGATTTACCAAGTTGAAACTATCCATGATGTTTGTAAGGAGTTTACTTTTGGTAGGATTTAGCATATCATAGTTTAAGTCCCCAGTTATAATTACATGGTCAAATTTAATGAATAATTTGTCTAATGTTTCAGATAGCCTTGATTCAAAAAGATGGTCAGACATTGAAGGTGATCTATATATAAAAATAATTCCCCATTTTCTTTTTAACAAATTCAATTCAAAACATAAATTTTCCAGACCTTGATTTTCTAAATCTGTACGGCGTTTAATAGGTAAATCAGCCCGTATTAGTGTCAGCAAGCCTCCACCATGGGCATCTCTATCACATCTGTGTAACTTGTATCCATCAACTGAGAACAGGTTATCACTGAAAGAATGATCAATTTTGGTTTCAGAAATACAGAAAATATCAACAAGATTATTATCAAAAATGGGTCTAATTTCCTGAAATGTATATATTATACTATTAATATTTAGATGACCAATTATCGGTCTTTTCCTATTTAAGTTTTTAAGGTTTTTAACATCATCAAAAATGTCATACAGGTGTTCACTATCACAGGCACTATTATTCTGTCAAGCCAGAACTCAAGATGAAAACAGACTGTCTTCGGGAGAGAAATAACAGAAACAAGATTATAATACACAGATAAGTTAACTATTAACTATTGCAACACAAAAAAATGTGACTGAATCTGAATTATGAGCGATAAACAGTCTTTGATAAACACGCGTTGTCTTCTTACAAAAATATCGTGACGAAAGAAACCGGATTGAGTGAATACACACGGTCCCAAAATAAAATAGTTTAGATATATTACTATGTTTTGTCAACATCAGCTGAAAATAATCGGCTTAAATACCATAAAGGCTGCATAAATGATTTCGATATTTGAAAATCTATTCAATATTTCATAACATTTGGCATTGTATTGATGACGAAAAAGTACGAATTGTAGTAAAGATATTGTACACTGGTCTGTCGAACCTGTGGACAAAGGACAAACAAGGGAGGGAAAAATAATGGTTTTTATATACAAGTTATCTTTATTTGGAGGTCACTTTATTTTATTATCTAACTTTCTATTAATGTGTTTATTTATTTAAAAAAAAACACAATTATTGTTAAATAAACTCATTCATTCATTCATTCATTCATTTAACTTTTATTTGTTGATTTTTTAAATTTATCTATTGATTTAGAAAACAATCATTCTTTCAATTGTGTTTCAAATTAATAAATAAATAAATTAATTAATTAATGCATTTATTAATAAATAATAACTAAATGAATAAATAAATTAAGTTATTCATTCATTCATTCATTAATTAATTCATTCATTCATTCGTTCATTCATATCCCATTTTTATAATACTTGAACAAGTAAATGATTATTATCTTTCTTTGAATACTTATAAATGTGGTTTTATTCTGGTCCAGACAGTTGGCGTTATCTCCAGCATAAATTATTCTAAGTTGATGCTATTTATAAAAGTGTGGAAACCGTAATGACGACCGAACATTATAAGAAACTGAGAAATTAAAGAAAAAAGTATTAATCAAGAAGTCTGAAGGCATTGTTATATCAACAAAATTAACAAATATGAAAAGCTTGTGGTTTATTTCAGTCTAACACATTTGATTTATTGTCTGTGAAACAAATACTTTGATTAATTAACTTCCCTAGTTTTATATGTCTCCTTCTGTTTCTTTCCGTGAATTAGCTTTACTTGGGGGTGATTGTGTGTAACTCCTACGCAGTGTTTCCCGCACAGAACACTGCCATAACATTGCTTAATTCAAATAAAGAACAGTAATAAATTATATATATATAATTACGAAAAATACGTCACAGGATGTCATAAAGTGAAATAATTGAATGTACGCGTGTACATGGTCTTATTGGTATCATAAAGTGAAAGTAGGATTTCTGCATCAATCCACAAGTTAGTGCATCCTTGGATACCCACAGCCGAACCATCAACCGTTAAACCGCGGGTATCCGATGATGAATGCATTGTTGCAAATCCGGAATAAAACTGAATGCTAGAAACATGTCGGAAAGCCTGTCATCGTGACATAACCTGTTTGTCCTTAGCATAGCCTCCATTTTGAAGTCACGTGTCGTTTTATAAGGTCACGTCTATTATTGGAATTTTTAATCTTTATACAGGCATATTTCCTATCCAGATTACCAGCCTTTTTTCCTAAATATGACACTAGAAAGCTAAAAAAAATCTTCAGGATTACGGAACTTTGTACAACAACATGCACGCACTTGCAATAATGTTCCCATGGGTCAGCGGGGTAATGTTTAGGTCCGCGTGTGTGATATGTACTTTATACTGAAATATTTATCATGAAATTTTATTGTTGCCCAATAACATGATTCATTTTCTCAAAAATGAAGAAAAAAATAATTCCTAAGAGAGAAATTAAAGTGGTACAGAATCGGTTTCATTCTAAAAAAAAAGCCGTAGTCGGTTTTATAGCAATATAGGTCTATGTCGCCTTATATATTTAAAGTCACGAGATTCGCCGCGAGGCCTTCACGTGAGAAGTTATTTTTTTAACTGAAACAGCAAACCACAACATGTGGAAGAGGATTTCTTTCAAGCATTTCAACAGTGTGTCTAATGCAGTCGCTTTTAAGCCTAAACTCCGCGCACGGGTCACGATAGGCCAGTAACCCCAATCCTGTAAGGGGAGATCACTGCGCGGGAGATTGATTCGAGCCGTGTCTGACGGTTTCGGTCACATACATGTTAAACAATGACGTCAGAAAATGACGTCTTTTTTATAACCCGTACGTCAATATTTGTTTTTCTTATATAAAAAATATTAACGTTAACATTAAAACGTGTGCAAACTAATCGTGAACATTTTACGATAATTAAATTGTTATAGTATAGATGATATGTACATAAAGTGTATTCTAAAAATACGCCGCATGTAAATTTCTAGACAGAAAATAACATCCAACGGAGCAATTTATTAATATCATTTAATAAGCTTTATTTGTATATATATAATTTATCGTTGTTATTCATTATCTAAATGCCAAGTTGAATATTAATTCAATTGCATTTATTTGTATTTCTAAATGTGACTTTTTCTTTTTCATTTATTTCTGCAATTGTAATGAAATTTGATATGATAACATTTGTTCAACCTCTTCTAGCGAGACAGAATTATAAATATGGAAACTATTTATATTATCTTCAAACAAAAGTTAATTTATTTATCAAATAGGAAAAAACTCAAAGTGTTTCAAATTAACATGTGCTATTGATACAATAACCAGTGATTTTTCCAAGCGTACTTTTTGAAAATAATGAAAAAAATAAAAGCGTCAAATATCAGCGGACGACTTTCTCGTTTTCATCGATTTAACTGAATGTTATAAATGCCGTGACATCAAATTAAATATTGCATTACATCTGCACCCAGTTAGAGATATATATCTTGTAAAATATTTAAAATATTTAGACTTATATAGGAAAACTCATTTAAGTTATATCACTGTGTGAAACTTCAATGTCTAGAGCTTAGATATTTAGCATGCAGCATTGACTTAGTGACGTTATGAAGACTTATATGAATCATGCCTTTTTTTTCAATATTTATAGACTTTAACAGCAAAATACATCTCGAGACTTATTGTGTCAAACTATGATGCCTAGAGCTTCGATATTTTGCATGTGAACCACAAAATAACTGGTATTAACCTTGCCCATTGGGAGAATATTGGCTCCGCCCCGGGGGTCACTTAGTTAAAAAAGTTTTGTACAGAAAAACACATTCAAGTTTATTTTGGTGAAAATACAATGTCTAGTTTAGTTATTTGACATGTAGCATTGCCTTGTTGGTCTCTACAAAATTAAGATAAATCATGCCCCATAGGTCAATATTGGCCCAACCCCAGGGGGTTACACATTTTACATTGACTTCTATAGGAGAAATTATTTGAGTCTTATCGTGTGAAAGTGCGTTGGAAACATTGGGGGTCATATTGTATCATAAGAGAAATTAAGATAAATATCTGGAAAAAAGTGATCCCTCTGGGGCATTAAAAACAGCAACATTTCATGAAAATTGCAGATTCGGTTTGATTGAGTCTGTACATGAGAGATAATGAAAAAGTGCAACATCCATCTCTCACGCCCCTAGCACCGGCTAGAGCGATACTTAAAAGTGAAGGACCTAATGATCCCGAAGGACCAAAAAAATATAACAACACTGAAGTGAAGTACGGGGTAACTTTTTACGGCTGCCACACAGCACTTGACACCTGCTGTTGTGTTGTTAAATATGTGGAAAAAAGTGATCCTTCGGAAGCATTAAAAAAGCAACAATAGATCAAAACTGCAGACACCCCTAGGGCCGGTTGAGCGGTAATCAATTCTCAACACTTAAAAAACTTTTTTCAGACAAGTTTTTCTTTGATTGGATTTTTTACTCAAATTGAAATATTATTTTTGATGACTCAAACAAATTAACATTTTGCAGCGACTGTTCACGGCAGTACATTACTTCCTTCACCCTTTCCAAATTGTTTTGCAATCCTTGTAATATCAAATGTGAAACTGCCATTAGAGTGTTTCCAATTTTAGGTTTCATTGAGTACAAAACATCATTTTGTTAATCTACAGACGTATTGAAACTAGAAAAATTAGTTCCTTGGGAATAACATTCGTGACTGGCTGTTGCTATGGTATTTTTGTATATTGTCTGACAGAGAGAGACACACAACTACAAAAGACATTTGATATCACATTATTTTATAGATCACATGGGTAGAAGGATTCATACAATCCTAATATAGTAAAGGGAGGAGGAAGATCGGTGCTTAAGCCGGGGGAGTGGATGGTATAGCTTGCATGAACCACTGGCTAAAACGAAACGAGCATGTGGCATTTTTAATTTTGCCGTTTTTTGGCGTCTTTCAGGGATTCTGTTTTTTTTCTCTCTATTTTATGAAACTACACCTTTTAATTTGCCAAATGTTCAAAATAAAGACCAATACATGTAATCTAAAACGAGAACCTTACCAATTCCTCGGTCACCCATGCCACCCCACCCTAACCCCTATTTAGAAATAAAACGTTTTCTAAAGCATAAGAGATAATACATGTATTATCGTTTCAAATTATTGTATTTTCATATGCTAAACACAGCATCTTAATGTTTAAATGGAATACACATTTTAAAGAATCAATTTTGACAAAGAGTATAAAAAACATGTATTCTACAGTACTGTATAAATAAACTATTCTAGTAAATTTGCGTTCAAACGATATTTTATTAATTTCAGATTATTATATATATTATATCTCTTATGCTTTAGAAAACGTTTTATTTCTAAATAGGGGTTAGGGTGGGGTGGCATGGGTGACCGAGGAATTGGTAAGGTTCTCGTTTTAGATTACATGTATTATCGTTTCGTGTATAACTGGTAAAGATTTTATCAATTCGTGTCGTCGTCGTCATCGTAGTCGTTGTAGTAGTAGTCGCAGCAGCAGCAGCTGTTGTTGTTGTTATAATCTCTGGCGCTATTATTATCACCCTTACTCCAAACGGCATGGTCTTACTGGAAAAATAATAAAGCAACCAATCCTAAAACTTCTCTTTTGTTCACAGTAAGTCGCGCTAAGATCTCATGAGAACGTATTTTATTCTGGGTTTTCTATTTCATGTTTCGTTGAGTATAAAATAAGATATTGTTCTCCTTTAGATAAAATTAATCCGAATAAATACGTTCTAAGGGAATAAATGTCATGATAGCAAACTTACTAAAGTAACCCAAAGCAAGAGGAAGACAAATAAATGAAATATAAATCAGTGAAGAATTTCAGATGAAAGAACAATTTCCTAGAAACGTGTTCCCCAAACCTATCCTTCATTATATAGGTGCAAACATGTATGTCTAGCTTGGCTTGAAAAAAATCCAAATACTGCACACAAAACTACACAGCTGTTTTCAGTCTCGTCGTTAGTTAAAAATCTATCAAATAATTTTAATCTAATTACAAGAATATTTATGAAATTATCTAATTACAAAAAATGATAAAGGAGAGACTAAGTGAGCGGTACAACACAAATACCCTCTTAAGATTTTCTGTCGTAGTCTATTGGATTTCATCTTGACTTCCGGCGAATTAACGGGATATTTACCAACCATTTCCGGTTTCTCGTCAACGTGCAATGTCATACATTATACATGTACATTAATATCAATAATTAATATGGTGAAAATTGACATTAAATTGGTGCGATTTTCTTTATTTAGGTGACATTAAACACAGGAATAAAGGGTTTTTACCACTAAATTGCTAAAATGAAAGTAAATCCATGTACGGTAGTATGGTGGTAATCTTTATCAAAGGGCTGATACCTTAAAACGTGACATAAATAAACAGTAAAATATTTCTCTTAACCATATCATTGTAACTCTTTATTTGAAATCGAAACTTTTAATCTGTTTTTCAATAAAATTTCGGATAAGGACCTCGATTACCATACATACTCAGAATATACCGATAGTTCAGGAATTAAAATATGTTTCTAATAATGTCATAAATTCGTTATAGTACTAGATATAAAACTGGAAAATGATATTCATCTTCAATATCGCACAAATTACAAAAATCACAATAACGAAACTTTCATTCCGAAGGATTCGATTTCATGTTTCATCAGCAATAAAACAAAGATATATGAGCCTCTTCAGACAAATTAAATCCAGAAAACTGCGTTCAAGAGGAATCAATGTCAGAGAATGTGATGACTGTCTGATATTTATAGAAATAGTCTTATATAATAAACTTAAAGACACACTGAGTCTCAGAAATCAATACACTTTTTCCTTCTTTATAATGGGCAAAAATATGTCGTACAGGGTTTAAATAAGGAATAGCTTTTGAACAGGTCAGATACGTATCATCTGAAGAAAGAAGCAATGGGTGTGGAATCATGTAATTAAAGAAGCAGGATGTAAAAATATATAGTGTTTTTGACTTTCGTACAAAACACTAATTAGCAATATATCTAGAAGAAACAATTGCTGGCTCATCTACTGAGCAATGAGTTACAGTTTGAAAACTGTAACAAGACACTTAATAAATGAAAAAAACTTTTGAGAAATCAGAAAGTAGCATTTTGGGCCAGTATGAAGGAAATATAAAATACTGTATCTTTTTGTGATGGCCTGAGTTTTGTGATTGATAAAATCGCATTTTCAGGGTATATGAATTATCAATTCTCAAAATAAAGTTTTTTCAATTGACGAATGTATTTGAACCTTATTCACATATAACGTAAAAACTATAAAAAAAAGATGTGCGGACAAATATGTATTTAATTTACCTCCAAATAAGTTAAAGAGGACTAAAATCTCATGACATACTAGTAGTTATATTAGAAATGGGCAACGGGGTATCTTGTTTAATTAAGATTTAAAAGAAAATGTACCAGCATGCAACTCTCTCATTATCCGTTCAAGAATATTAACTCTATATAATTATTGGATCTGAAAAACTTTGACCTATTTACCTTCGATTATTAAAGTGTGACCATCGCTGTGAAGGCCAAGGTTTAAGAGAGAAATTTATAGCGATGAAATTTGTGGCACAATCAATTTATTGACTGTTGAAAAGCCATAAAGACCTTAGGGGTGATACATGGAGGATATTGAATGAGTGTAAGTTCAATACGATATTTATTGAACGAGTGAATTAAATTATATTACGTTAGCCTCTGTCAAACATAATCTTACTTTATTCAACGAGTTCAAAAAAATCAGTCGAATTAATACTTACTTAATTACTTTTTAACACATACCAGAAATAAAAACCGTTTAAAGTGAAAAAGATTAATTTTCCATTGACGCCCCTGTAGTATAACGCTAACATTTAGCGAGTCTTTACACCATGTTTGTATAACGCAAATGACGTCACTATTTTATACAACGTTACATACAACCAATGATAATTGATATTACATGTCGATAACAAAGAAGACATGCTTCATACACCATGTACACAGTCCCCAAGAGTTGAAGAGCGTTAACGCCGAAATGCAGCTATAATCTTTATTAGTTCTTTAAAAAAAAGAACTATGCCGTTTTAAAAAGCGTATTTGTGGGGTAAAAAATAAAGCAAAATGGCTAGTTTATTTGTTGTGGTAATATAGAATCTAAGACATTTCTCGAGCAAATGTTTTATATATTTTCTAGATTACATGTCTTATAAATGACTTTGATATTTAAAAGGCCGATTGTATTCGGTGAAATGTGAATTTTTAATGATGTCATCGAAACAAAAATATGAAATAGGAAGTGAAGTGAATTGAGAGTTTGATGTATTAAAACAATACTATCCCTGACAGTTTTCAAGTTTAAATTGTGATTTAACAAATTTGTGATTTTATAACTACAGCATTTCAGCCGCTATAAAATTGGCATAATATGAGTAGTTTTTATGCAATACTATGGAACGCCGTGACTATCTTATGTAATCAATGTTTTTGTTATCTTGTGAAACGATGATATGATTTTGTCGTTTGAGCATGTTAACATGTGCAATTTACATCATGTCTTGTCAAATGAACATGTTGACTTGTACAAACAGCATGTTAACTTGTCAAACTATTATGATGACATGTGCAGACAACATGCTATCTTGTCAAAGTATCGTTATGACTTGTGCAAACAACATGTTAACTTGTCAAAGTATAACAATGACTTGTGCAAATGACATGGTAACTTGTCAAAATGTATTGAAGACTTGTGCAAACGTCATGTGAACTTGTCAAATTATTGTGATGACATGTGCAAACAGCATGTTAACTTGTCAAAATGTCATGATGACTTGTGCACACGCTATGTTAACTTGTCAAAGTATAATGATGACTTGTGAATAGGACATGTTAACTTGTCGAAATATCGTGATGACATGTGCAAACAGCATGTTAACTTGTCAAAGTATAATGATGACTTGTGCAAACAGCATGTTAACATGTCAAATAACCATGATGACTTGTGAAGACAACATGTGAACTTGTCAAAGAATCGTGATGACTTGTGCAAATGACATGTCATCTTGTATCATGCTGACATGTCAAAACGCACTGTTAACTTGTCAAAGTATCATGCTGACTTGTGCAAATACCATGCTTACATGTCAAAATTCAATGATGACATGTGTAAACAGCATGTTAACTTGTCGAATTATCGTTATGACATGCGCATACAGCATGTTAACTTGTCAAAGTATCATGATGATTTGTGCAAACGACATGTTAACTTGTCCAAGTATAATGATGACTTGTGCAAATGCCATGCTAACTTGTCAAAATTTCATGATGACATGTGCAAACAGTATGTTAACATGTCAGATCATCGTGATAACATGTGCAAACAACATGCTAACTTGTTCAAGTATCATGATGACTTGTGAAAGCAACATGTTAACTTGTCAAAATTTCATGATGACATGTGCGAACAGCATGTTAACTTGTCAAGGTATCGTGATGACTTGTGCAAACTACATTCTAACTTGTCAATGTATCATGATGACTTGTGCAAATGCCATGTTAATTTGTCAATGTATCATGATGACTTGTGCAGACAACATGTTAATTTGTCAAATAATCGTGATGACTTGTGCAAAACACATGTTAACTTGTTAAGGTATTATGAGCATGTCATCACGATAATTCGACAAGTTAGCATGCTGTTTGCACATGTCATCATGAAATCTTGACAAGTTAACATGTCGTTTGTACAAGTCATCATGATATTTTGACAAGTTAACATGTCGTTTGCACAAGTCATCATGATACTTTGACAAGTTAACATGTCGTTTGCACAAGTCATCATGATACTTTGACAAGTTACCATGTCATTTGCACATGTCATAATTACGGAAGCTTGTATGTACCTATGGAAACGTATATGGTACACCCTGATGATGTCATTTCACGTGGAGATATGTTCTTGTAAGACGAAATGATTACGCCAAGTTATCATAAAATATAAAGAATGATATGATAATTTGATCACGACGTTATAAAAGAACCCGATTTGTCGTCGTAAAATAAAACGACATAACTACATAATAACGTATTTTGTAAAAACTGGTATGTTGACTATGTTCGTTATTTAAGGTACTATGACTTGCTATAGGTCGACATGCCGAATTTTTACTGTCTTGTTGTCATTTTCTGTTATAGACGACAAGTACAGATCATGACAATATATTCATGTCCTTAAAAATGATATTATCACATTAACATTTAGTTTCCTATGTCTTACTTATTAAATTATGTTAACTTTTGTCTTTATAATGACGTTAAGTCGACTTATTTCTTTTTGACAAAAATATTTATATAGGAATGAGATAAAAAGATTTTATCAACATGCTTATAAGAACTAGGTAAGTCAGGGAAGAAGGATGTACAAATTATGTGGATAAGCTGACATAGCATACGTCGGCATGGCATATTTTAAAATAATGTTGCATTAACTTATGTCAGAAAAATAAGCTTACGTAGACAACTGGTACAGTTCATTTTCTTTTGTTATCATAACAAGTCGACTTACCTAAAGTAGACTTAATCATATCATCATGGTGTACCATATACGTTTCCATATGTACCCCCGCTATGAAGACATGAAGTCGTCTCCCTCGACTTATAGAACACAACAAGTCGTCAAAATTACGACGACAAGTTTATATATACCATGTCATTTTGACAAAATATATGTCATTATGTCGAGATACAGCATCCCGACTTTCATACATAAATAAATTTGTCGACTTGAAGTAACATGTATGTCGACAGCCATGTTTTTTCTAGTCGACAAATATATTAACGTATGAAAGTCGGGATACCGTATCGCGACATGATGACATATATTTTGTCAAAATGACATTGTATATATAAACTTGTCGTCGTAATTTTGACGACTTGTTGTGTTCAACAAGTCAAGAAAGACGACTTCATGTCTTCATAGCGGGGGTACATACAAGCTTCCGTACATAATGATTATTTGACAAGTTAACATGCTGTTTGAACAAGTCAGCATTGTCTTTAGACAAGATATGATGTAAATTGCACATGTTTATATGCTTAAATGACAAAATAATATTATCATTTCACAAGATAGCAAAAACATTGATAGCATAAGACAGTCACGGCGTTCCATACAATTCTCTCTATAGGCGGTATGGTGAATCAATTTTTAAATCCAATATAGATACAAGTAAAATGGTTTCCTGCGGGGAACGTTTTTAATGATATAAATATATTTCATTTAACTGTTTTCAAGGGGGGGGGGCGAGGATAAATAAACGTTTGTATCAGGAATATAGTTGACAGTAATCGATTAATATAGAAGGAGGTCTTTGGAAACTGGTGACCGTTGATGACCGGAGAAGGTCGAACATAAAACAATTATTTCTTTTTTAAGAAAATAATTAAATAGGCCTGCCATTTTATGAATAATTCCGAGCAAAAAGAAAATAATAAAGTAAACACACAAGTATTTATTATGGCAAATGCCACTACGAATATTTTAATTTTGTAGATTTTCAGTATAAACAATTTATTGTTTGTAACATTTTGAGATACATATTAAAGAAACATTGATAATTTTCAAACACATCATTCAAGTTTTTCCACCTTAAACGGTAACATAATTATAGAAAATTAAAAATATCACGTAATAGTTTTTTGTTCTTAATTATGTGTCTTATTCCCTAGAGGATTATCCGTAACGTACCGGCAAACGGTATTTATCCAGGTTTCCGAAAAGGTCAATTAACCAATCATGTACGGTTTACAGATCACATGCTCCTCCATGTACCGAAAACAGGTCACGTGCTCCTCCATGCCTCAAAAGTTAAACGCGTACCAATACCCTGCAGTCTCCAGACCGCAGGGAATAAAATTGACAAATTAAACTGTCAAACGACTTATCAAACAAATTTCAAGTTTAGTACAGGTTAAGCAAAAACGCAAGGTCCAAGATGGCCCTAGATCGCTCACCTGACCCATTAAACTCATCCAAAGAATTACCTACAAAGTTGAATGATGATTGAGGCAAAAATGTGACCACTAGAGTGTTAACAAGGTTTTTCCATATTTGGGCAGTTTTTGACCCCAGGTATCCATATTCGAACTTCACCTAGAAATCATCAAAACAAACTTTCAGATCAATTTCCGGATATTTGGACCTGAACAGTAGCCACTAGAGTGTCAGCAGGATTTTTTCTATTATTTAGCTCCTGTGACCTAGTTTTTCATCAGAGATGACCAATGTTCAAAACTCATCCGAACAATTACGTAGACAATCATTCTGACCAAGTTTGATGCCAATTTTTCTATTTTTAGCTCATGTGACCTAGTTTTTCAGTCGAGATGACCCATTTTCGAACTCATCCAAGCTATAACGTAGACAAGCATCCTGACAAAGTTTGATGATTAAAGTTAACGAACAAATGTGGACGGACGATGGGCGACGGACATTCAAAGATCCTAAAAGCTCACCCGGAGCTGGCTCAGGTGAGCTAAAAAAAAAAACAACCTATGTATGATATTAGACTGTGTATCTCTGTAGAAGACACTGTATTAATCATTTCATAGTTTACAATAAATGTGGACTTTTAATGCCCATTATAGTCCAGAAATGCTAACATTTCATTTTGCAAAAGCTATATATTTTTGTTGTACTGTTATAATTTCCAAACACATACTCATTGGCCAATTACCTGAATTAAATTCTGCTTTTATATTTCCGTGTATTTATTTATTGAGTTTCAGTTATAGCTACTATTTCCATGAGATAAGCATCGAGCATGCTCTATATGCATTTCTTAAAAAGATATAAAACTCATGTTTGTCCTTTTTTTCTAAAGAAGGTAATGCTTTTAAGTTTCTGAGACATAGTGTGTCTTTAATTTAACAACTTTGGCAAAAGAAACTGACAAACACTAAGCCAGTTGTTCTGTTATGTCATTGTCGAAAACCACGGTACACATTTCTTATACAGTCAAAACTGTCTTAAACAGCCAGCCGAGGGATGCTGTCATTTTGACTGCTTAAGAGAGACGGCTGCTGAATACGGGATCAAGTTTTTATCCAAATATATTATTGATTTCTTTTTAAAAAGATATACTATGCTATCCATATGTGCTTATGTGCATATTAAATATAATTTAATTATATAAATCTAATTTGAAGCAGCGTGCCTCCAGATTCTGATATTCATGCTTATTTTCATGAAAATTTCAAAAAAAGGAATTTAAAAGTAAAATATTGTGAAGTAAACAATACTTATAAGTTACACATTGCAAACGGCACTTACAATCCACGTTAATTAGCTAAAAGAGATCAAATTATACATTAATACCTCTTACTGTGTTAGTAACGCAGTAGAATTATAGGGAATGATACTGCAAAATCAGTCATTAATCGCACATAACATGTAAATAATAAATTAAATATTGAATCTTTTTTACTTAAGATCTGCTGCTTCGTTTCATCTCTTCTTTTTGTTTGACACTGAAATACCTTACATTTAATTTAATGTTGAACTCTTCCAAAATTCCAATCAAGGCAGCTTTATCTAATTATTTTAGGTTAAGATATTAAACAAAATGATTATTTCTATAATGGGTTATAATATCGCACAATTTATCACTTAAGTAATATTGAAGACGAATATCATTTTATCATATTGTATTCAATTAATGAAATATTTGGAAACTGTTGAAATCTGCGCTGCAGAGAGTCATGACCAAAACAGCTGTTTAATCAGTGTATATCATATCTGTTTTGAAAAACAAACTAAAACAAAATTGATAAAAATAAGCCGTTGACAATTTCATATTTCACTTTCACGTTTATATTTACGTTTATATGTGCATATACATATAAGGTATATTTAAGATATCTAGTTGCGTCACAAGATGGTGAAAGCCGGGGAACAACATAGTAAACAATATCTTTGGAACTAAATCACGTGGTATATCATCAGACGGAAAAAATGAAGATAATTTGATGTGGAAATAATATTGCGGGGGAAAATTGTCGTGAAAAGAGTTTTTATAGTCAAAGAACTATTTTGGTACAGACGATTCAGCTAATCCTAGATTTCGTCTGTTAAATTGTCTGGACGAGACAAATTGACAACACTTTGCAGGTGATATTGTGTTTTAAACATTATCTCAGATAATAAATCTATCTCGCAACATATTATATAGCGGATATTTGTTAAGTTCAGTGTAAGATTGCATTATATGTCTACGAGTGAGCACCAAACGGTATATTTCACGAATTGGGTAGCCACGAGTGAAATATGAACTTTTGGTGCTAACGAGGTAAAATATATTTCGGTCTTACACTGAACTAAACAGGTTTTCTTTTTATTAAAAACAGTGAAAAAATATCAACTTAATATTTTCACTGTTTGAATAGTGAAATATCAGTTTTATATTTCACTGAGATATTGCTATAAAAAAAAAACAGAAAAACATGTTATAACTAGAAATATGTCTTCCCGCCACAGATGCCCCGCATGCAGCCAAAACTTCAGATGTTGCAATATTTAGCTCCAAATTTGTTTGCACAAATTATTTTTTAAGCCCTTAAAACTTTTCAATGTAAACACAAACCATTTCAATACAAAGTTCAAGGTATTGAAACTATTCAGTGTTAACCTTTTGAAAATTGCCTATTGCATATTAATTTTGTAGCCAAAATAATGGCTACATACATTTCCACAAAAGTATGAGTGCTGAAAGTGAAAATTAAATTTTTTTCCACCATTCAAGAGGGATAACTTTGTCCAAAATCATTGAACCACGGCCAAATTCGAACTTTAACTGCTTATTTCTAAGATGTATCTATATGTCAAAGTTTGAGTTCAATGTGTACAACCATTGGGGAGATAATGAACGGAAACTAAAAATTCCTGGTTTTTTTTAAGTTCAAGAGAGATAACTCTGTCAGCTATCATCAAACCATGACCAAATTCGAACTTGACCAGTGTATTCTTATGACATATCCATATGTTAAATTGAGTTGAATATGTACCACTATTGGGGAGATAATGAACGGAAATTGAAAATTGAAATTGAAAATTTCCCTTTTTTTCAAAGTGAAAGGGGCATAACTCTGTCAAAAATCATTGAACTATTACCAAATTCGAACTTGACCTACGCATTCCTTAAACGTATCCGTATGTCAAATTTGAGTTGAATGTGTAATACCGTTCGGGAGATGATGAACGGAATCTGAAAATTTCATATTATTTTCAAAGTGAAAGGGGCATAACTCTGTCAAAAATCATCGAACCATGACCAAAATCAAACTTGACGTGCGCATTCCTTATGTCAAATTTGAGTTGAATGTGTAATAACTTAGGGACGATAATGAACGGAAACTGATAATTTCATCAAGGGGCATAACTGCCAAAAATCATCGCACCATGACCAAATTCAAACTTGACCTGTATTTTCTCACGTAATATCCACATGTCAAATTTGAGTTGAATGTGTGCAAAAGTTACTAAGATAATGTACGGAAACTGATGGTGACGGAATGACGGAACAAGGTAACACTATATGCCCAATCCATTTTATGGCGGGGGCCTAAACATTCTTCTTTATGTAACCTTCTTTATGAATGCTGCAGATGTAAGCTCCAAGAATAGCAACAGGATTTTAGCTACTGGTCGGGGACCACCAACCGGACACTTTTTGAACATTTTTCTGTACAGGTTTCATAATTTTTAACCTAGAGATAAACATTTTTGACACAGTTCAGCTAGGTTCTTCTCCTAACTAACAAACTAGTTTGTTTATTTCTGATTGTATTAAATCTTATATTGAGGCTTGACAAGGAGGGTATCAAAATTACCTAAATTGTCTACACTACAGTACCATGTGTCCGGACAGATATGTACATGACGTGATTTAATTCAGATAAAAGCTTGGGTGTTTTGATTTTTAACATGATATACAATATTTCAGCAACAAATGCTGAAGTTTTGGATATTCTATTGTTTACTCTGCAAATGATTATAGCTGGTATATGAGGTCAGGCATTGTTTTCTTGACCCCCAAATTTCAACGTCAACATTCTTGAAATAGACATTAAAATATTACCATTTACGGAGAATGAAATAAATTTATTTTCTTAATTTTAGAAGAAACATGCATTTATTGTTGATAAAAATGTGACTGACAACCACTGAACAAAGAAAATACTAAATTAAGCATTTTCTGGGCCGTCCGGTTTTGGTGGTCCCCAACCAGTACATGATGTAATCTTCAATTTGTTAGCTTTAAAGATGTTAACATATTTAAGATAATCTCTATGCTCATCCTTGATTTAACTATTTTAATCACACAAATTTATTGAAATCTGTCTAATTTGAATAAAAGAATGAATAAACTATACATGGGAAGCCAAGTCTTGTAATGTAGGTTATTTCTTTAAAAAGAAATGCTGCCAGTTTTTTAATGACACTATGTATTCATATTGTGCCACCTATAGTTTGTATAATTTCAAAAAAACATATCTACATTATGTAAGTTTAAATATGTAAGCATCAACATAAGCTTTAAGGTAAGTTTGCACCTTACATCATAAAATCAAGCTAAAATAAACACGCTTCGATTTAAGGGACTCCACTGTGAAGTTTTGTTAGGATGGGACTAGAAATATTTCTTGAAAATCTGGAAATAAACCTTGCATACATATTTTCATCCTAGAATAATATTTTTATGGTGCAAAATTAAAAGTGTTTAAAATGCTGCTATTTCAAATCAGACTTAAAAATCGCACAAAAATCGTTGTTCATCTAAATTCTTTTTTGTATGTTTTTCCGTTTAATTAATTTCTACCATTATTTCTATAATAACAATTTCAGCACTGAATACAATCACTGCAGCAGTAAAACAGTTTATTTGCTGCACAAAATCTTAACTTTAGTTTTTCCTTTTCTTATAACTTGGCAATGTTATAGGCGAAACAAATCAGAGGATGTATGAAAACATTAAGACTTTAATTCTTCAAGACAAACTACGAGTCAGATCAATGTAAAAGTATGCAAATGCCAGTCATCTGTTTATCCATACAAAGACATTAGTCTGGATTTTATAGATATATTATAATGATAACACCACTATTACAAAGATGGAAATTTCAGTTAAGAAAGAAATAGCAATTTTGTCGTTTAATCCATGAATAAAATATTGTATAATGAAATGTAATCATCTCTCAATTCATGAATAAATAAATGATATAAATCAAGTACTGGATTATGTGATGAATAAATTTTGAAATAATTACAGACTTGTTTTAGGATAATATGAAGTTCAAATATTTTTCAAGATTTATATTTTTTTTGTCTTTGTTTTTACTTTTCAAAGCCTAAGTATGTGTGTGTGTGCGTGCGTCCGTATGTCCTTCTCACTCGGCAATATGTAGCTTAACCAATATAACGTTGCAACACTTATCAATTTTGCAAATAATTGTTCAGGAGAGAAGGAGTGAGCGAAAGATCTAAAATGTTGCACAAAAGTTACTGATGTAGATCTACATCAGATGTAACATTTATCTTGAAATATTATTCCCGTCATGTCGGAAACCTCATTGGAGTAGACTAAGCAATCAATTTTACATTTGAAGAGACATATATAAAGTTTATAACCTTGAGGTCAAGGGAGCTTAAAATAATCAGTGAACAACACATTTACATTTCAAAATTTAATTATTATTTTTTAATAATAGCTGACTTAATCGGCTTAAATACCATAAAAGCTGCATAAATGATTTCGATATTTGAAAATCTATTCAATATTTCATAACATTTGGCATTATATTGATGACGAAAAAGTAAGAATTGTAGTAAAGATATTTTACCCTGTGGACAAAGGACAACCAAGGGAGGGACAAATAGTTGTTCTTATATACGAGTTATCTTTATTTGGAGGTCACTTTATTTTATTATCTAACAGTTTTTTTTTACTTTCTATTAATCTATTTATTTTACTTATTTAAAAAAAACAACAATTATTGTTAAATAAACTCATTCATTCATTCATTCATTTAACTTTTATTTGATGATTTTTTTAAATTTATTTATTGATTTAGAAAATAATCATTCTTTCAAAAATTCTCTCAATTTTTGTTTTTAAATTAATTAATTAATTAATTTATAAATTAATTAATGCATTTATTAATAAATAATAATTAAATGAATAAATAAATGAATAAATAAATGAATAAATTAATTCATTAATTCATTCATTCATTAATTCATTCATTCGTTCATTCATATCCCATTTTTATAATACTTGAACAAGTAAATGATTATAATCTTTATTTTAAATCTTATAAATGTGGTTTGATTCTGGTCCAGACAGTTGGCGTTATCTCCAGCATAAATCAACATTCTAAGTTGATGTTATTTATAAAAGTGTGAAGACCATAATAAAGACCGAACATTATAAGAAACTGAGAAATTGAAGAAAAAAATATTAATCAAGAAGTCTGGAGGCATTGTTATATCAACAAAATTAACGAATATGAAAAGCTTCTGGTTTACTTCTATCTAACATATTTGATTTATTGTCTGTGAAACAAATACTTTGATTAATTAACTTCCCGGGTTTTATATGTCTCCTTCCGTTTCTTTCTGTGAATTAGCTTTACTTGGGGTGATTGTGTGCAAACTCCTACGCAGTGGTTCCCGCACACAGCACTGCCATAACATTGCTTAATTCAAATAAAGAACAATAATAAATTATATATATATAATTACGAAAAATACGTCACAGGATGTCATAAAGTGAAATAATTGAATGTACGCGTGTACATGGTCTTATTGGAATCATAAAGTGAAAGTAGGATTTCTGCATCAATCCACAAGTTGGTGCATCCTTGGATAACCACAGCCGAACCATCAACTGTTAAACCGCGGGTATCCTATGATGAATGCATTGTTGCAAATCCGGAATAAAACTGAATGCTGGCAACACGTCGGAAAGCCTGTCATCGTGACATAACCTGTTTGTCCTTAGCATAGCCTCCATTTTGAAGTCACGTGTCGCTTTCTATTTGTCACTGCCAACTCAAATTATTGTGAGAATATGGCATGGCCGATGCGCCAGCTGGTGTTGGCAATTTAATGTACCAGAAAAATATGTTTAAAAAAGGCAAAATAATTATCCTCGTAGTAAAGTATCATTCAGATAATAGTCTATTATTGGAATTTTCAATCTTTATATGTCTTATCCAGATTACCAGCCTTTTTTCTTAAAGATGACACTAGAAAGCTAAAAAAATCTTCAAGACTATGGAACTTTGTACAACAACATGCACATATTTGCAATAATATCCTCATGGGTCAGCGTTGTAAGACTTAGGTCCGCGTGTGTGCTACGTACTTTATACTGAAATATTTATCATTGGAGTCATGAAATTTTAGGTTGCCCATTAACATGATTAATTTTTTTAAAAAGTAAAAAAAATCATTCCTAAGGAAAACAATATTGTTGCAGACTAATAATGTTTCATTCTGACGTAAAAAAGTCGTAGTCGGTTTTATAGCAATAAAAGCCTTTGTCACCTTATATAAAGTCACGAGATTCGCTGCGAGGCGTTCACGTGAGAAGTTTTTTCTTTTTAACTGATACAGCAAACCACAACATGTGAAAGAGGATTTCTTTCAAGCATATCAAGAGTTTGTCTAGCCCAAACTCCGCCCAATCCTGTAAGGGGAGATCACTGCGTGGGAGATCGATTTGAGCCGTGTCTGACGGTTTTGGTCACATACATATCCGAAAGAATGACGTCGGACAATGACGTCATTTTTATAACCCGTGCGTCAATATTTGTTTAAACTTATATAAAAAATATAAACTGTGTGCAAAGAAATCGTGAAAATTTTACTAAAATTTAATTGATATAGTATAGATGGTGCGCACATAAAGTGTATCTAAAAAAAACACCTCATAAAAACCGCTTAATGTGGCTGAAATGTAAATTTCTAGACAGATAATAACATCGAACGGAGCAATTTATTAATATCATTTAATAAGCTTTATTTGTCTATGAATACTTTATCGTTGTTATTCATTATCTAAATGCCAAGGTGAATATTAATTCAATTGCATTTATTTGTATTTCTAAATGTGACTTTTTCTTTCATTTATTTCTGCAATTGTAATGAAATTTCATATGATAACATTTGTTCAACCTCTTCTAGCGAGACAGAATTATAAATATGGAAAATATTTATATTATCTTCAAACAAAAGTAAATTTATTTATCAAATAGAAAAAAAACACAAAGTGTTTCAAATTAACATGTGCTATTTAAACAATAAACATTGATTTTTATAAGCGTATTTTTTGAAAATAATGAAAAAATAATAATAAAAGCTTCAAATATCAACGGACAACTTTCTTGTTTTCATCGATTTAACTGAGAGTTATATAAATGACGTGACATAATTAAATAGAGCATTACATATGCATAGAAAATTTATACCTGGTAATAGATATATATTTCTTGTTAAAAAATTTAAAAAGATTATTCATTTATTTAGACTTATATAGGAAAACACATTTAAGTTATATCATTTTGTGAAACTTCAATCTTTAGAGCTTAGATATTTAGCATGTACCACTGGCGTTATCAAAACTTATATGAATTATGCCCTTTGTTTCAATATTTTCTTCTCCTAGGAATCACTTGAATTGTACAGCAAAATACATCTCGAGACTTTATTGTGTCACGCTATGATGCCCACAGCTTCGATATTTGGCATGTGGACCACAAAATAACTGGCATTAACCCTGCCATTTGGGACAATATAAGCTTCGTCCCGGTGGTCACTTAGTAAACAGGAAAACGCATTCAAGTTTATTTTGGTGAAAATACAATGTCTAGTTTAGAATTTGACACGCAGGATCAATGTGTAGATTTCTACAAAACTTATATTTATCATGACTGTCTAAACTAACCAGACCAACCGGGAGTCTCATGCTTCATGTAGACTAAGGTACTGGAAAACACATGTTATGTTTTTGAGTATAAATGCTTTACCCCTATTTGTTGTACATTGGATACAAATATGCCTCCACCTTGGAGCCTTTGAAGTTCAATTGTATCATAAGGATAATTAAGATAAAACATTTTTTCAGACAAGTTTTATCTATACTCAAATTGAAAGGTTATTTTTGATGACTCAAACAAACTTACAATCGGGCGTATATTGCCTCGCCTCAGCGGTGCTCTTGTTTCGACATACATTTGTTACTATTTGTCATGAATTTTAGATGATCGTAAGACATGCATTTTACAGCGATTCGTCCACGGCAGGACATTACTTCTTTTTACCCTTGCCAATTTTTTTTGCAATCATTGTCATATCAAATGTGAAACTGCTATTAGGATGTTTCCCATTTTAGGTTTCACTGAGTACAAAACATCATTTTGTTAATCTACGGACGTATTAAAACTAGATAAATGAGTTCTTGGGGAATAACATTCGTGACTGGCTGTTGCTATGGTATTTTTGTATTTTGTCTGATAGAAAGAGAGAAACGATAACAAAATACATTTGATATCACATTTTTTATGGATCACATGGGTAGAAGGATTGATACAATCCTAAAAGTAAGGGGAGGGGGAGGGAAAGCGTTGCTCAAGTCGCGGAGTGAACAGTAGCTTGCATGGACCACTGGCTCAATCTAACCGAGCATGTGGCATTTTGTATTAATTTTGCCGTTTTTGGTAGAAGTAGTAGTGGTAGTAGAAGCGGTAGTGGTAGTGGTGGTAGTAGTGCTAGTGGTAGTGGCCCTTACAGCGGTAGAAGTAGTAGTGGTGGCAATAGCAATAGTAGCAGTAGCAGCAGCAAAAGTTGTATTAGAAGTAGTAGAAGTAGCAGCAGAAGAAGAAGTAGAAGTGGCAGCAGCAACAGCAACAGCTGTTGTTGTTGTTTTTCCTATTATTTCTGATGCTAGTATTATTATTGTTATCACCCTTACTCCAACCCGCATCGTCATTATTGGAACATGATTTTGCAACCAGTCCTAAAACTTCTCTTTTGTTCACATTTAGTCGCGCTAAGACCTCAAGAGAGCGTATTTTATTCTGGGTTTTCTATTTCATGTTTCATTGAGTATAAAATAAGATCTTGTTCTCCTTCAGACAAAATTAATCCGAATAAATACGTTCTAAGGGAATAAATGTCATGATTTGATGACACTCTGATATTTGTAGCAAACTTACTAAAGTAACCCAAAGCAAGAGGAAGACAAATAAATGAAATATAAATCCGCCGAGAATTTCAGATGAAAAAGATTTCATTGAAACGTGTTATCCAAACCTATCCTTCCTTATATACCGTAAGTACAAACATGTTGCTTGGGTTAGATTTTTTTTCAAATACTACTCATTAAACTACACAGCTGTTTTCATTCTCGTCGTAAGTAAAATGTCTATAAAATAACTTTATTCTAATTACAAGAATATTTATGTAATAGTTGGACAACAAATTGATAAAGAAATAGTAGGCGAGCGGAACAACGACAACCCCCTCTTAATCAGTAAGTTTTTCGGTCGTAGTCTATTGTTTTTCATCTTGACTTCCGGTGAATTTACGGGATATTTGCCAATCATTTCCGGTTTCTCGACCACGTGCAATGTCATACATTAATATCAATTAATATGCTGAATATTGCTGGGGTTTTCATTATTTAGGTGAGATTAAGCACAGGAATAAATAGAGGATATTGAATGAGTGTAAGTTCAATACTGATTTTATTGCACGAGTTGAATAAAATTATATTATGCGAGCCTCTGGCGAGCATAATATTATTTTATTCAACGAGTGCAATAAATTCAGTAATGAACTTACAAGAATTTAATATTCTATTTATCACATACCAAAAATAAAGACGTTTAAAGTGAAATAAGATAAGAGTCATTTTTCATTGACGAGCCTATAGTATAACTCTAAAATTTAGCGCGTCTTTACAGTATGTCTGTATAACGCTAATGACGTCACGTCAAAATATATGCACGGCCCTGCAATACCATTTTTACGGAGTCGCAAAATCGGCACGGGTGTGTGATAAAGCGTTTTAACACTAAATTGCTAAAATGAAAGTAAATTCATGTACGCTATTATGGTGGTAATCTCTATCAAAGGGCTGATGCCTTAAACATGACATACATAAACAGTAAAATATTTTCTCTTAACCATAAATTTGTAACCCTTTATCTCAAATCGAAACGTTTCAGCTTTTTTTTCAATAAAACTCCGAATAAGTTAAAAGTTTATCAAATAGCTTTATTCTAATAACAAGAATATTTAGGTTATAGTTGTAAATTACTTAAGAAAAACAAATTGAAAAAGGAGAGACTAAGCGGTAAAACGCCAATCCCCTCTTAATCAATCAGATTAATCGGTCGTAGTCTATATTTTTTTTCATCTTGACTTCCGGCGAATTAAAGGGATATTTGCCAACCATTTCCGGTTTCTCGTCAACGTGCAATGTCATACATTATACATGTACATTAATATCAATTACTATGGTGAATATTGTTTGGATTTTCTTTATTAAGATGGCATTAAACACAGGAATAAAGCGTATTTACCACTAACTTGCTAAAATGAAAATAAATCCATGTACGGTATTATGGTGGTCATCTCTATCAAAGGGCTGATTCCTTAAAACATTACATAAATAAACAGTAAAATATTTCTCTTAACCATATCTTTGTAACCCTTTATTTGCAATCGAAACTTTTAATCTGTTTTTCAATAAAATTTCGGATAAGGAACTGGAATATCATACATACTCAGAATACACCGATAGTTAAAATAAGTTTCTAAAAATTTCATGAATTTGTAATAGTATTAGATATAAAACTGTAAAATGATATTCATCTTCAATATCACACAAATTACAAAAATCACAATAACGAAACTTTCATTCCGAAGGATTCGATTTCATGTTTCATCAGAAATAAAACAAAAAGATATGAGCCTCTTCAGACAAATTAAATCGAGAAAACTTAATTTAAGAGGAATCAATGTCAGAAACTGTGATGAAAGTCTGATATTTATAGAAATCGTCTTATATAATAAACTTAAAGACACACTGAGTCTCAGAAATCAATACACTTTTTCCTTCTTTATAATGGGCAAAAATATGTCGTACAGGGTTTAAATAAGGAATAGCTTTTGAACATGTCAGATACGTATCATCTGAAGAAAGAAGCTATGGGTGTGGAATCATGAAATTAAAGAAGCAGGATGTAAAAAAATATAGTGTTTTTGACTTTCGTACAAAATACCAATTATCAATATCTGTACTTATTGTACTTATTTTCAAAATGTAGAGGAAGCAAAAGCTGGCTCATCTACTGACCAATGAGTTACAGTTTGAAAACTGTAACAAGACACTTAATAAATGAAAAAACTTTTGGGAAATCAGAAAGTAGCATTTTAGGGGTCTAATGAGCCGGTATGAAGGAAATATAAAATACTGTATCTTTTTGTGATGGCCTGAGTTTTGTGGTCAATAAAATCGCATTTTCAGGGTATATGTATTATCAATTCTCAAAATAAAGTTTTTTCAATTGACAAATGTATTTGAACCTTATTCACATATAACGTATAAAACTATAAAAAGATGTACGGACAAAATGTATATATATACTTTACCTCCAAATAAGTTAAAGAGGACTAAAATCTCATGACATAGTTATATTAGAAATGCGCAACGGGGTATCTTGTTTAATTAAGATTTAAGAGAAAATGTACCAGCATGCAACTCTCTCATTATCCGTTCAAGAAGATTAACTCTATATAATTATTGGATCTGAAAATCTTTGACCTATTTACCTTCGATTATTAAAGTGTGACCATCGCTGCAAAGGTTTAAGAGAGAAATTGGTAGCGATGATAATCGTGGCACAATCAATTAATTGACTGTTGAAAAGCCATAAAGACCTTAGGGGTGATATATAGAGGATATTGAATGAGTGTAAGTTCAATTCTGTATCTATTGAACGAGAGAATAAAAGTATATTATGTTAGCCTCTGATAAGCATAATATTATTTTATTCAACGAGTTCAAAAAAAATCAGTAATGAATTTACACGAATGTAACATTTTTTAACACATACCAGAAATAAAGACCGTTTAAAGTGAAATAAGAGTCATTTTCCACTGACGCGCCTATAGTATAACGCTAACATTTAGCGGTCTTTACACTATGTTCGTATAACGCAAATGACGTCACTTCAAAATATATGCACGGCCGTGCAAAACCATATTTACGGAGTTGCAAAAGCAACACAGGTATGTAGTAAATGAATTTCCTTATTTGTCCCCAACGGTTACACCCAATGATAATTGATATTACATATATGTATGAGTCGATAACAAAGAAATCATGCTTTATATATACAGTCCCAAAGAGCGTAAACGCCGAAATGCAGCTATCATCTTTAGTAGTTCTTTAAAATAAGAGTTATGTTGTTTTAAAAAGCGTATTTGCAGGGCTAAAATTAAAGCAAAATGCCTATTTTTTTTTTTATTTTTTTTTTTCAATTATAGAATCTAAGACATTTCTAGATAACGTGTCTTATAAATGACTTTGATATTTGAAAGGTCGATTTCATTCGTTGAAATGTGAATTTTTAATGATGTGTTCAAAACAAAAATAAGCAATAGGAAGTGAAGTGAATTGAGAGTTTGATGTATTAAAACAATACTATCCGTGACAGTTTTCAAGTTTAGATTGTGATTTAACAAATTTGTGATTTTATAACTAAAGCATTTCAGTCGCTATGAAATTGGCATAATATGAATAAATTTTATGCAATTCTCTCTAAAGGCGGTATGGTGAATCAATTTTTTAATCCAATATAGATATAAAATTGACAAATTAAATGGTCAATCGAGTTATTAAACAAATTTCAAGTTTAGTACAGATTAAGCATAAACACGAGGACCACGATGGCCCTAGATCGCTCACCTGACCCATTTAACTCATCCAAAGAATTACCTAGACAAGCATTCTGACAAAGTTTAATGAGGATTGAGGCAAAAATGTGACCACTAGAGTGTTAACAAGGTTTTTCCATATTTTTCCATATTTGGGCCGTGTGACTTGATTTTTGACCCCAGGTGACCGATATTCGATCTTCAACTCGAAATCATCAAAACAAACTTTCAGACCAATTTCCGGATATTTGTATGTAAACAGTAGCCACTAGAATGTTAACAAGATTTGTTTCTATTCTTTAGCTCTTGTGACCTAGTTTTTCATCAGAGATGACCAATGTTCAAACTCATCCGAGCAATTACATAGACAAGCATCCTGACAAAGTTTGACGATGAGTGCTAACGAACAAATGTGGACGGACGGCGGACATCCTAACCAAGTTTGGTGCCAATTTTTCTATTTTTAGCTCATGTGACCTAGTTTCTCAGCCGAGATGACCCATTTTCGAACTCATCCAAGCTATAACATAGACAAGCATCCTGATAAAGTTTGATGATGAGCTGACTCAGGTGAGCTAAAATTAACAACATATGTATGATATTAGACTGCGTTTCCTGAGATGAAAACTGTATTAATCATTTTATAGTTTACAATAAATGTTGACTTTTAAAGGTCCATTATAGTCCGGAAATACTAATATTTCATTTTGCAAAAGCTATTCATTTTTGTTGTACCGTTATAATTTCCAAAAACATACTAATTGGCCAATTACCTGAATTAAATTCTGCTTTTATTTCCGTGTATTTATTTATTGAGTTTCAGTTATAGCTACTACATTTAACAAAGTAACATTAGTGGATGTTTACCAGCGGAAATACGGTGTCTGTGATAAAAATACATAGCGAGGTTTACTCAGTAATACACCAAAATAGTGAAAACATTGTTTTTAGGGTGTTTGATCCGGATATCCTCCCGGGTTAGTTATCGGGATTGTTCGACCGCTCTTTGATTTTGTGAAACAATATTGTAACGTTAACGTTTCAATATTTTCACTTTTTCATTTACAGTTAAGAGTCATCATGAATTAATACAGTGTTCGAATATTTATAAAGAACGTAAAATTCGGTCATTTTGGACATACATGCAATTCAATCAACACGCTAATTAGATTAACTTTTAAAATAACAGCTCAACTTGTTACAAACATAATCATCATAATGACACGCGCTAATGAGCAATTATCGTCTAGTGTGTGTTTTTCACAAGACGAAAACTATTTGTCGAGATAAACAAAGGATAATTGAGTGAAAATAACTGTTTTAGATAGGTGGCAGCTGAATGGAGGATCCAGTTTTTATCCAAATATATCATTGATTTCTTTTTAAAAAGATAAATACTATGCTATCTATATGTGCTTCTGTGTATATTAAATCTAATATAATTATATAAATCTAATTTAAAGCAGCGTGCCTCCACATTCATGTTAATTTTCATGAAAATTTTAAAAATGTATTTAAAAGTAAAATATTGTAAAGCACGGACTTTAATTGACAAGGATCGGACACTTCCGATGGGGCTTTAAATCGGGCCGCGCGCATGCGCGAGATCTTCTCACCGGAAGAAGATGAAATAATGGCGTAGACCGGGGATGTCATGTGTAAACATTTGATAATAAAACTCGGTTTTTGCTGTTGATTGCGTTGTTTATACAACTTTGGTACACACTATTTGTCAAGTAAGTATTATTGAATATGTTTACATTAAGTATTTATTTTATTTAGCTCCTAAAACAATCAAACTGCCGTGAAACTTAGTATTGTAATTTTGCTTATCGTAACGGTAAAATTATTCAAGATGGCGGTGAACACGAACGAAAATAAGCTGATTTTGCTGCCCAAATATGACGAAAGAGGAATTTATTTTATGTTTAAATTGTAATGTTTATACTAACATAGTATTGATTTGTGCAGTCAGATAAATGGTTTTCTTAGAATATGGCTGTAGAATACCGCAACATTAGATTTAAATCACCCCTCGTTCAAAGATGGCCGCATAAATAAAAAAAAATCTTCGAAATTTGCTTCCCAATTCATAGAAGGGAAAACTGTTGTTGTTCAAAAATTCGTTCTTATTATTATCACCATTGTGTGATTAGTGCAACAGAAGTAAAAATTTGGGAATTACTTACAAACTTCCGTGGTAATTTTAGTTTGAAATTTGTCTATTTTTGGTTTATTACATCTAAGTTAATTGTTAATATTCTGTTCATATAACTTAAGTTTTACCCTTTTCCTGAAGGTCATGGAGGATTTAATAACACTCAAAATACATGTAGAAATCCAGAACAAAATTTACTTATAGAAATAGGAGTGAAGTCTTGAATTTTTCATTTTAATGATAAGTATATGACCAGCATTAAATTAATTTGAGCTGGGATATAAATATTACAGATTGCATGAGTGATGTTTTGGTTGCTGTACATGTATTTTGCATATAAATCTGAAACACAATCAGGGACAGCAAAATCAGTTGTCAACAGGGTTGTCAAACAAACTCATTGG